>NC_133311.1:21740196-21741708 GCF_012295235.1 Primulina huaijiensis | reverse complement strand
CCCCTCGGGAGTGTCTTTCACCCTGTAGTAGTAACGTGGGGGAATTCTCTAGATATTTCTGCTGTGTAGCTATTCTACTTTCAAAGTATTTGTATCGTGTGGGTTAGTGTGCATTTTGATGTTCCCTAAACGTGCCCGTATGTGGCATTTACGTGTATATTTGTGAATCTGTGAAGTATTAAAATAAATTATTTTATTTGTCTCAAATATATAAATTTGTTTAATTTTTTTAAAAAAAACAAAATTTACAAACAAATTTCTTATTTATCTATATTTATATTTTAATTCATTCTGCAATTATGTATAGATATATATATATAATAGTAAAAGGCAAAAATTTGTGTGCGACGGTCTCACAGGTCGTATTTTGTGAGACGGATCTCTTATTTGGGTTATCTATGAAAAAATATTATTTTTTGTGCTAAGAGTATTACTTTTTATTGTGAATATCGGTAGGATTGACCCATCTCACAGATTAAGATCCGTGAGACGGTCTCACATAAGACCCACTCTTAGTAAAATTAGTGTTATGTGACACTCATTAAAATTTTTGTGAAAAAAATATATTAGTTTATTATGATATGATAATTATATAAGATTTATTCAATTAATTTGAATTTTTAGATAAATTATATATAAGTTGAAGAACACATCGGAAATAGATAAAGAGATAAATTAAGAACAAATACACAACAACAAAGTTATCTATCAAATATTATGAATGGTAAAACTATAAAAAAAAATTTGGTGTTACGTTGACTTACCAAAATTAGTTAATATGAGGTGCTCTAATTATATTGTATATGTAAAAAAGAAGAAAAAATGTTACAAAATATATAAACCGAGCTATATATATAGTATAACCCAAAAAAAACTTAAACAATTGGAACATAGTGGGTGTGTTTGGTTGATGTGATTAAATAAAGATGAATGAATAATCACATACTTATCTAATGTTTGGTTAAAATTTTAAGATATATTAATAATAATTTTGACCCAGTTTAAAACATAATTTTATGATCAATTATTTGATCATTAATCTAACAAATTAAGTGAGATAAGTTATCAACCCACCACAAATTACATTTTTATCTTCTTATCTTTTATGAAAATAAATATTTATTAAATTCTAATTTATTGCGTTTAACGTAATATTTTCAAATATATTTCTAATAAATACATTTAAATTAATTTTAATAAACATAAATTATAATTATAAATATTTAATTATTTATCAAATTATTTTAAGAATATTTATAATTATTTTAAGAAAAAACAATAATATTGTAATTATTACTAAAACTTTATTTAACATTAAAATTAATATTCAAAATATTACTACTATTTTAATTATTAATTATAAATATTTAATTATCTATCAAATTATTTTAAGAATATATATTTAATTAACCTTTGGGACATTTTGGTTATTATAATAAAATTTACAAAATTAATCAATCATTTTAAAATCATACCAAACATCATGTTATTTATCCCACCATACTATTAATC
>NC_133311.1:21721828-21737800 GCF_012295235.1 Primulina huaijiensis | reverse complement strand
TTTTTTTTTTTTTTTTTTTTTTTATCGCATTGGTTTCTACAACTGTTCAGAATGATCTATTTGCTCAAGTGCTTGAAGAATGTAATGGACATCTCCACCAGCTTCAGCCCTTAATGAGGTAACACCACCTCTGTTGTGTTCTATGTATGCTTCCCTACTTAATTTTTTTATTATTTCTTTTCGCGTCCGTGGTGGGCTGAAACCTCCCATTTTTGTGTGAAACTGTCAACTGTCAACTACATGAAAAAGTAATTAAATTGCGTACTAGGTTTCATGTTAAGCGAAAAACATATGAAAATAAATTGGTGGACCGCATCTTTGACTTGGTGAAATCTTTACGTGGAGAAATCCAACATTGTGATACTCAGCAATTTCTTTCTTTTTTTTACAAAAAAAGTAATTGTAAATAATCCACCATTTTCTTAAGGGTAGTTGCTCTCCGATGGTTTTGTGATTTGAGTTCTTTTCATTATAGTGATTTGTCACAATCACCATTTCTTCCTATCCGCAGAGTAAGTTTTATAATCACTGGCTATTGAAATTGATGGCATTTGTTGATTGTCACATCGTTGAATTGAAAATTTGTTTTATGTTTGCACTCTCGAGAAAGAGAGTCTTTTACTTGTATATTACATACAAAATTGCGAGGAGAAATGTATTTTTTCTATATTTTTCTAGGAGTACGGTACGGCTCCAAAAAAATCAGAAATCATATATTATCCTACCTGATTTAAAAGACCAAATTATCTCATCAAATCAAAACTAATTGATATCAAATAATATCAAATATTCTTATAATCTGTTATTTTATTTATACTCCCCTCAAGCTTGGTTGTGGATATAGATGAGTCCATGTTTGCTAACAAGAAAATCACAAGTGGATTTTGATAGTCCCTTTGTAAGTAAATCAGCAAGTTGATGAGATGTAGACACATGTTCAATACTGAGAATCACTCCATCAAGTTTTTCTTTGATAAAGTATCGATCTAATTCAACGTGTTTTGTCCTGTCACGATGGACATGATTGTGAGCTATGTTGATTGCCGATGTATCGTCAAAATAGAGAAACATATGAAATTTTAATTCCATTTTAATTATTTCAACACTCTCCTAATCCATATAAGGACACACATTCTTGTGTCATTTCTCGGAATTTAGATTCTTCCATACTTTTCACCACTGATTGTTTCTTGTTGCGCTAAGTTACAAGATTTTCCCAAACTTTTGCACAGTATCCTAATGTGGATTTTCGATAATCAACAAAGCATGCCCAATCTGCATCAATGAATGCACCAACATTTCTATCATCATTCTCTGCGAAGAACAAGCCTCTCCTATGAGCTTGTTTCAGATACCTCAAGATTTTATACACAGAATCCAAATGCTCTTGTCGAGGTGAGTGCATGTATTGGCTTATCAAGCTAAGTACGAATGCAACATCAAGGGGAGTATGTGAAAGATGAATAAGTCTCCCAACCACACGTTGATATCTTCCAACATCTACTGTTTTTCCCTCGAGTACCTTCCTTTTATTTCTCGATTCAACGGGTGTCTTACTTGGTTTGCAACACTTCTTTTAGGAAACTGAAATGCCTTTCTTATTTCTTGCAATCTCTATCCCTAAGAAGTACTTTAGTGTTCCAAGATCTTTGACTTCGAATTCCCTAGCCATCATCTGTTCAACATCCTCCATATCTTGACTGTCATCTCCAGAGCATGAAGAAAGCGTGAGGGATCAGAAGAAGAAATGCGATGAGATGAGCTGGAAGAACCGTAAGCTCTTGATACCATATAAAATGGAGAGGATAATGGTATTTTTTCTATATTTGTCTGAGAGTTACACGCCCTTCAAATAGAGTACAAGGATATAACAAACTCCAAAAAAATAATTATTATCGTTACTAATTTAGAATATTAAATTATCTTATCAAATCAAAACTAATTGATATCAATAAAATCAAATATCCCTATAATCTATTTATTTTATTTCACATATATTGTTTGGGTTTAAGTACGTTAATCAATCACATTTAGCACAAGCATATCATTTTAGAGATCAAATTTAATCTGTCTGATCACCTCTATTTGTTTAATGCATTTTATAGATTATTGTATTTTCTAGTGTGTACACTGTAAATATTCTCAGCTTTCTGGGAATGCATTTTGTATATTATTGTACTGTTTACTTTTTAGTGTGTATACAGTAAATATGTTCAACACAGTTGTGCTCGCACGTTCTGTTTATTGCATTCATGTTCAAGCTATACAATTTGACAATACACCAGAAAAATACAAGAACATGAGAACAAGTTGAACGATATAAGCAGAGAAGATGAGATGGAAAATTCAGAAGATGATAGGGCGAATTCACAAGCTGAAAAGACAGTAATCCAAGGAGCTATGAAATCTGATCAGTTTGGGGCACTGGTCCATCACCTTTCCATGGTCCGAAACAAACGCTGTCTCATGGCTTATGTGTGAGTAATGAAAAAAATATTTTCTTAGTAGATCAATTTACGTTCAAATCTTCTCCAAAACTATATACCATATCTTCATTCTTTTTGCACTATATTATTCTGATTGTAGATATAATAGAGCAGAAGTCATAACAAATCTGGGATGGATGGTTGATGGAGACCTTCCTGAAGAAATTGAAAAGAGACTCAGCAACTCTGAGAAAGAGTACTTCAAGAAACACCTTGATACTTTACAATCATATATTGCAGAAATTGACCTTAATTTGTGTGTGGTAAATATTTTTCATTTTACATAATTTCACCCAAAAGGGCAAGTCGAGCATAATTCTCATTACCATCGTTTACCATGTGTTGGAGAAATAAATTAAAAACCACATTCAGACTATACAAAAGGAAAAATATTCCCACTTAAACTTGACCATTCTTTTCTCCAGGATATGATTCCTCCCAAAGATCCCTACATCAAGGTGAGAGTTCTTGATGATATAGGTAAAGTTCTGCTTGGCGATCAGGTAGCCATTTTAGCTCGCCATTCAATCATGTTCCTACGACGAACTGATGCTGAGCAGTACATCACTCAGGTGAGTGTAGCTCCTAGAAATGATTTACACTCCAACTTTCTTGATTTATGGTTATGCTTAACTGTATCTATTAATGATGAACAGGGGCAAATGGAAGAGCTCACAAGTTAAAATGTAGCATCTAAGGTCTTTGCCAGCATTTAATGCCTTTCTCCATTGCAGCCCTGTATTATGAACACCTGGGAAAGTCAGTTAGGTATTCATTCAAACGATGAACTATGACTTGAAGCTTATAGTGACAGGAATAGAGTTTGAAACTAATTGTGGAAATAATGACAAAATAAAAGAGTTTGAATGAACCCTCATTATGTGTTGAAGCTCCTTTCTTACAAAGATTATCGAGTCATTGATTCATGCAAGAAACATTATCTGATGCCAAGGTGTTGAGTCGAGAGCCTGTACTTTGTATTGTTTGGTGGCTCATGTGAGTTGAGTAGTGGGTGTCCTCGTGCAAATGAATAATAATTCTCAAGTTTTATGAATGATGATATGGTAAGTAGCTCTTATTGATCGGAACTCGCAAATACCAGAGACCAAAACTCTAGGAAAACATGAAAATTTCAAATATTATTGTGAGCCTAAGCAATAATGTTTAATCACGAATATTTTAGTGGATGCAATTGTTAATAAAAACAGGATATAATCAATCGTACATGTATGTCTTAGGCATTAAATTATTAGATAAAAGATTTGCATGATTGAAAGATGTGACCATCATATTTTATTTTTATCATATCATATGTGTCATGTCTATTCTTTTGATTAAATACGCAAATTAATATACATTTTTTTTGTTTTCGCTTTCGATAATAGACAATTAATCATACGACAATAATGTTGATATGCTTGTAAATTTTATTTTCTCACAATGGCATCGGATATTGCTTAGTAAATTTGTTGAGATGATTTCCATCGAGTTATTTGTTATAGAAGTTTTGGGCAAATATGCTTGTTTTCGAAGTCTTGGAGAAATAATTCGAAAATATGAAGTACATGATTGATTTATTTTGGAGAAACTGGTCTGATTCTGATGTATTAGTTTACTTCAAAGTATTATATTTTAAATTATAGTCTAAAATAATAATAACAATAATAATAATAATAATAATAAGAACATTTTTTAGAATTGACGAAAACTTCGCCCAAAAAATTATTATTTTATACACACACATACGCAAAAATGAAAAGAAAAAGAAAAAGCAAGACAGATCTAAATAGAGATAAGTGGAGTACCTGTGCCAGCCATACATCCCACAGCAACAGATGCAGCAGCTTCTCAGCTCATCCATGCTCACGCCATCTACTACTGCTTCTACTTCTTTCTTAGCACAGGTAAATTATCTCCCTCTACATCTCCACTGATCCTCTCCAGTATGCGTGCGTGTGTGTTTTCGTAACTCTGTGTGAATGATAGTGTAGCTCTGCCAATTGACGTGAATTTCTGAAATTTCAACCCAAGAGATGCAAGATCGTGGGAGCACCGGCGCATCACCACCTTATCGCCACCGTCTCACTCTCCAACCCCCATGGTGAGCCCTTAGTGCAATTTTGCTATCTTTCATGATCAGTATAACAGTCAGGTAGTTGCCCCTTCAGAAATGATATTCATATAAGGTTTTGGTTGATCTATTATGATACCGATAATTAAAATCGATTAAAGAACACTAGAGTTGAGCCTAAAGTTTTAATCTTTTGTTTTCCTTCGGTTACAAAATGTGTATATAATAAATTAATTTGAACATGACAACAATTAGTAGTTTATTTCAATCACTAACTAACAAGATAGTAGATTTTAAACTTCTGATAAATAATTAGTGTATTTGAACAACCACCTTTTCAGTTTTACAATGTACTTTTGTTGCATTCTTCAAGTGATGAGGGTTATATGCCTTTTCTTTATTTTTCAAATATTTGTTATCTCTCTTTTGTGACTCTCATGCTTCTTAGATTCTCTTGACACTCCTCATTATTGGTGCGTCGAGGTTATTTGCGTCAATTGCAAAGTTGTGCAAGAGGACACGCAATTGATGTCAAATTGTGTAAATAGTATCTCGAAGGCTTTTCCTCCCCTTATGAACACGAAATAAACCACATTAATGGGAGGGTCTAAGTTATGATATCGAAAAATTTAGTCGTGGCAGTTGCTCTAGTTTTGTAATACATAAAAATTTGATAAAGTGTAATTCATCCATGTTAACGGGTTGCACTTCCAACTCATGGGTTATTCTCTCTTTATAAAATGCCATGAAGTTAAAGAAACAATGAGTGTTCTTCGTGCAACATATCTCTACAACTTTGTAATTTCTCGAAGCCCTATAATCAAGAATCGGTTTTTATCTCAAAGGATTTCAAGTTCGTGCGAGTTCAAATGATCTGGATGCAAAGTCAGAAGAATATATTCAAGAGTCGGCAGGATTTACCAAGCTTGAAGTGCAAGATCAAGAAACTAAAGAATCAAGCAAGGTTTCAAGTGGGGAAACATCTCCGGGTCCTGAACTGGACAAAAATTTGAAAAGGGCTAGTATCTCTCCTTTCATTTCCACTTTTGTTTTGTTCATAGTTCATTTTTATTTAGTGGGATTTTTTATTTGTCATTTTTCTTGATTGATTGGCTTCAACTTCGAAAATTATGTGTGAAATATGGTTGATGTTACATTGTCATGCTTTTTACGTTCTTTTTATAGTTAACTTTTTATGATTTGTCAGGTAGTCCAAAAGACTGCTGCTACCTTTGCACCAAGAGCATCCACTGCCACTAAAAACCCGGCTGTACCTGGCTCTGTTTTGTACACCGTTTTTGAGGTTCAAGGTTATGCCTCTTTATTATTGGGTGGTGCGCTCTCTTTCAATCTCATATTTCCATCTACTGAGCCAGACATATGGAGACTTATGGGCATGTGGTCCATATGGATGTTCAGTAAGCATTTTTTTAGTATCTCGATAGGACTTCATCAAGGATGTTATTAATTAATCGGTTTGTCTATGGTTTAACGAAACTTACCTTTTCAGCTATCCCTTCACTTCGTGCTCGCGACTGCTCCAAGAATGAGAAAGAAGCCCTCAACTATCTGTTCCTCCTCATTCCATTACTTAATGTTGCGATCCCATTTTTCTTGAAATCATTTGCAGTTGTTTGGTCTGCAGATACAGTTGCCTTTTTTGCCATGTATGCATGGAAGGTAACTCAGCTCACATTTGTTTTGCACCGGTACCTGTTAGAGTCCCCATAAAAAATGAACCCTTATTTTTTGCTTTACAGCTTGGATGGCTTTCACAGAAAGAATGAAGATCATCTACTATGGCTGGAGTGAGTCCAAAGAGATGTTCTTCATCAATTAGAATGTGTGGATCCAAACATTGTTCCTTATCATTGGTACGTGACTACGTTGTTAGGCATGCAAGGACCAGGGATGTAGTTTAGCGACATATGTTGATGTATTTTTGGGTGGAAATTACTTTTTTGAAAAATATTATAAATGAAATTTGGTTTATTTTTTATTTGAATGAAGAATCCAACGCACTATAGTTTGACGTATACAAATTAGATCAGTGAGTTTCACGCAACAAATTAGATCAGTGAGTTTCACGCAACTAATAAATAGCTTTGCATCTAACTGTAAATCTGAGGTCCTTTCCAGCATTTAAAGCCTGTAATTTGAAGCAACGCCTGTAACGTTTTGTTTTCATTTAAGATATGCATTTTTAACGTACGTGAAGAGAAGCGGGGAAGAAGGATCGTCACGGAGCTTTAAAGGCGGGGTCAATCTCATTTTTATACATCAGAAATTCTTGTTTTTCACGCACTGCAATACCATAAACCAAAAGGTGGATGAAATAGTCAAATAACACAAATTCAAGATTTTCTTGCCGTTCTGAACAACAATCATCCTTGAAATACCAACCACTGATAGAAAGGTCCATGTAATTTTCAGCGACTCAAAAAAGTAGAACGGGCAAAGTTTGGTTGTAGCAACAATCCTTTAATGGGTGAATTATGAACTTTTTTTCCTCCAATCAGGGAACACTCTTCAATCCAATTCCATTCCCATTTCCCTTCAGCAAAAACCTCCCTCCAAACAATGAGCCCTGCCTCAATATCTCTATAAAAACATATTGCCCCATCGATGCCAACACACTTAACACTAGCACAATGTCGTTCACTTCCCAAAAGCCCAACTCCCAATTCAAATGGTACCTTCTCGACGAGACTCCATACACCATCTTCCCTTATCTCCCAAATACATATAGTTCCGACATTGGTGCCTCCAATCAAGGACAAATTCCGGTTTCTTGCCACCAATGTCGCAAATGCAAGCTTATCTGCCATAGGCACATTCAATGCTCTCCTTTCATTCGTCTCGAGTTCGAATCCCATCACATAATAGGCCCGAGTGGAGGTCATCCAATATAGCATCCCGTTTGAAAACACACTCTAATTTGGTGTCCAGACTGTTAGCCTCACAGCAAATTCTACCGGCATTAGGCTTACCCTTTTCCACGTGTCATAACTCGATTGGTACATTTCTACGGTTGGTTGGTACACCGCACTGCTACTGCCTAACTCTGATATCCCACCTGCCACATAAATCTTGAACTCGAAATTTGAAATTTTATGGTTTAATCATGCTTCACCACTCCTATAGCCGGATTGGTTCTCGTCACATTTAGCATATTAAGGTGTTTAAACTGCCTAGTAAAAGGGTTGCATATGGCAAGCTTAAGGGGTGTAAAGCTAGTGACCCTCAAAAGTACTAGGCCACCAATTGTATCAATAGTTCTGACGAGGCAACTGATGTGGTCAAGACTCAACACATGCCAATTGTAAATTATCGCTGATTGGGTTGTGGGCAATCCAAGAAAGGCCTCAACTGCTAGTCGGCAAGGCCAAGAACCACCGCGGGTGACGATGGCATCATGCCAACTCCGGCGCACCCTTGGCTGCATCATGCCAACTCCGGCAGACGGCTTTGGCACGAGCGAACGAATCCGGGAACGGGCAGGAGAAGATGTTGGCTAGGAGATCAAAAGATCAAAGGGAAGATTGCTCCACATTTCATCAAGAAATTTGGATGCAGAAGAGGTTCTTCAAGAATTCGAAGCAAGGTATGCAGGGTGGATGTTAATGTTGGCAGGTTTCGGTAATGGACAGGGTGGAATTTGCATGGTTTTGTATGTCCATGAACTAAAATGTGACCCCACATGCCACAGTTGATTTTTTTGGTCCGTGGTTTAAAATGAAAAAGTTAATTGCTGATTACCCCTTCAATTATTGCAAATTATTCCATTTTGTGCATCCTTTGATCTTAATGCCTTAATTCCATCCCTAACAAATCTCACTCAACTTTTCAAACTCCTATTTGGTTGTACTAAATTAGTAGAATTATATTGAAATGATTTTTATTAATCCACTAAAAAGGTAAATTATTTAACAAAAATTTCGTGATAGAAATATAAAATCAATTGAGATTCGTCAACTTTGGACAGTGTAAATATAATTTCATATTCCACTTAATAATGTACTATGTATCCTCTTTTCTCCCTAAGAAAATGCTCAATAGACGCATGAGAAACACTCATTCTTGATTGTTTATCAGTTCAGTTGTGTTAAAGAAATCAAGGACAATTAATACAATTTAATAAATCAAGAACCAAAGGTGAAAATTTTTAAAATTTTGAGGGGTGAGTTTCAAAAATTAAGAGTCTTCAAGGGGCTAAATTATGGTTCTTGGAGTTGGTGAAAGGGCATATTTTAACAACCTTTTGGATTTCGAAAATTGGAAGATGTATATTTTTGGAAGAAGGGAAGAAAAAATGTAAAAACACATGGTTGAATCAAAGAAATGCTCCCTTTTTATTAATACGAACATATTTATTTGGTCATCCGATGGACTACGTATATTTTTATTTTGTCTCCCCCTTCAACACAGAAAAATGCAGTGATAATCATGTCATTTGATCCGTCTGATCTTTCAGGAACAAGAATTTTTTGTGTTCCTGCAAATTTTTGCGACTGGAAAGCAATCGACTCTGATAAAAAAAATTACAAGCTGCCACAAAAAAATAAGGTTAAATGTCACACGGGACGATGATCTACTGAAGTTTCTATATTCCAGGAAATGAAGGAAGCACAGCAATAAGTGCATCCCCGTATCCAACAGGATCTGCCCAGTTCAAGAAACCGAAACTTTTTTAGTAGACTATCAACCGATACTCGATAAATTAGTTTTCAAAGGGACTTGTGCAATATATTTTGAAGGACAAAAAAGTATATTTTTAGAAATATTATATAAGGAAATTGATTTTTTTTTAACTGAGGGGGGAGCAAGAAAGCAGCAAGTTGAAGAACATAATGGAAGAAAATATCATACCTCCATCTTTTTTAAGAATCTTAACAACCTCCCCAGATATGTCAGACTGGAAAAGATTCAAGAAATTAAGGATTAAGTGAGGTATTCACAGCTTACATGAAATGCATGAATTTTTGTTCACAATTACAGCAAGAAAAAGGTGAATATGAACTCGAAATGGAAATGGCAGAGGTAGGCGAAAGTGAGAGAATTTGTTTAATCGTTAACAAAACAAGAAAAGTTGAATAAAGATTCATAATGCCAATGGAGATCAAAGCCAAGTGAGAACCTCGACAGGGATCTCGCCACCTAGTTGGTCAATATAGCAGAGCACCTGCCCTTCCTTCACTATATCTTTCTGTGAAAAGCAAAAATAACTGGTAAAACTCATAACTGATGACATCTGACCAAGAAAACAGCACTCCGAATTTTCTACTACAGTTATTGATACATCTACCAAATTGGGTGGATGTTCATCACCCGTAATATGCACTAATTAGCTATAAATTCAACATGTGTTTCATAATGACATACATGGGAAATATTAGCTCAATGTAGCATTTAATATAACACCAAACAATACCTCTTTGCAAGATGGAGGAGCCTTCTTCCCTTTAATGGTTCTCGATCTTCGAAAATAACCAACCTGCGTCAGGTATAAAATTTATGACAAATTTCAAGATAATAACACATTACTACTGATAGTTTCTTTAAATTCTCACCCTCGGAGATTGAAGTATCACCAATCCTTCATCTGCAGCTTTATCCAGTAAAGTCTGAACACCATACGAGGAGGGTACTGGTTTGGAGAGGGCTAAAGATGGTGATGAAGCCGACCCATTCGTATTAGGTGTCTCAACAACTGAGTGCGCAGTTACTGGTGCAGAAACGGGAGAATGCGGGGGATCACTTTGCCCAGCCAAGTCTCTTGTCACATATAGTCGAAATCCCCTGAGCTAATCATAAAAAAAAAACGAATACAAAATCAGGAGAGAAGGGCAAAGAGATAATGAATCAACAGAATTTTGTTTTCTAAGTCATAGTAATGTTGAAGTTGAAATTATGTTTTCAAAGAAAAAGAACTGTCCATTTCGGTCAGTTACACTGTTTTTTTACTTTGTGGTGGAGAGGGTGAGTGAGCCAAAGATTCAAAAGCATAAAAATAGCTTACTTTAAGTTCAAACTCGGCGATGGAAGTAGTGTCACATAACACTGTCAAAAGGGACTCTACCTGCAAAAGTGAAGATTTTTAGTAAGGATTCTATCATTCCATGCAGCAACGATCAAATTTATCACCAACTATGCAATTGCGCTTACGTTTCAGTGCATCTAGTTCCTAAGACTAGATAATCAAATAGAGCAGCAGCGAATTTTTACTGTTTCAAAAGTGATGAGAAATTGAACCAACAAACCAAATGTTTGTACTCCATTGAAAAATGGCAGATTACAATTATGTTAATGTAGATGCTTCTGAGTCCTTAAACCCCGAGCTTGAATCACATTGGCAGAGTCTCTATGAAAAAAAAAGTAGTACCAGTACAAGTTCATAAGCAAATTTATTTCATCTTCTTCCAAAAAAGTAAAACAAGTGGGCAGCATAAACGATTCATAATTATTCATTAAAAAATTTCTAGTCAAGATTTGTGTTACAGAATACCACAGTACCAACATTTTATATATAGCTTCAACTTGGAAATCTGTATAGACTAATGTCTTTTTTTCAATGAACTATATGATACCCCAAAATAGGAAATAAATCGATAGCTATAACATCAGAATGAATGGAAAGGGAACAAGATATTGGCCATGAAAATAACAACTCACCTCGAATGAATTGGGAATGAGTTGGCTTACTTCGTCAGATGATTTAGCTGTTTCAGAATTATCTTCCAAATTTACAATAGCTGTTATTCATCAAAACATAAATATGGAAAAAAAATTAAAAAGACGAGATAATAGCAAGAGGTTGAAATAGAAATTACAATTTTTACGACATTTCCACACCTATAGTAAGGACAAATAAAACATCCTCAAATACATACCTCTTTCTCCAAACTTCTTTCACCGGTTTCTTTTTCCTTTTTATTTTGCTATTTTCTTTTCTCACTATTGAACTATATTATGTGCAAATATTTTCAGGAAGTAAAGTACAAGTCTGCAAAGAGAATAGAAGTTGCTGGCAAGATGCAATAGGTTGACTGTTAATGTATCACATTATCTACGTCCCTTTATCCAGGCCTTGAACAAAGTCCAATACACAACTTCAAGAATATAACAACGAGCCACATAAATTTTACTTAGAAACGACCTTGACATTCATTTGCATCGAATGAAATAGTTCCTCTTAATTAATTGGCACGAGTTTCAAATCCTCTACAATTACATCACCTAGATGTTTGGCAGGCCTCCGATATACCAAGTGAATAACGGAGAATCCAATAAATACAAGAGAGACCATACAGCACCGAGAGCAGCAAATAATTTGCTGCACAATATTGTTTATTTACTATACATAACATTAATATTGATATGATTCAATTAATTAGTCCCTCTTAATAAATTGGCGCACGTTTCAAACCCTCTACAACTAGATTGTCTGAATGTCTGCCATGTTTCCAATACACCATAATGGGGCCATGGTGAAAATCCAATAAATACGAGAGAGCGTATAACACCAATCTGGAGGTCAAAGCATAAACATTGTTTACTTACTAATATAACCATAGTTTTAGTAAGAACCTCAATCATATAAGTCCAAGAAAGTTGGTCATATGAATTGTAACCAATCATACAAACAAATGAACTTACCATCAGTGCCAGAAGCCGAGCATCGGATTACCTGATTCCTTGATCTTTTTGAAAGTTTTAAACCATCAAATCCAACAGATTTTGAATTTAAACAATGCAAAGGCTGCAATTTGCCCAATTTGGATCTAACACACCCCAATTCCAAGTTTGTAATCTTAAGGCCGGAAGCACCCAAACCGCCTGACACAAATATTAACATGAAAGATCACCATCACATTCAGCAAGACATGCAACAGATGGGCAGTAATTTGGAGCAATTTTAGACATCAACCCTTCTTATTACCTCGGAAAAGGTTTTCAAAACATATCAGCACAAATAAGGTAATTTAAAAGAATGCACGTTACAGAGACAATTCAATCAATAAAATAAAATAAAATCAAAACTTCCTGAAAAGCGAGGGCCGAGGAAGTACTAGTCCCAAAATCAAGGAAAAGAAACCCATTACAGAATTATACATAAACAAAGACAACATCTGGTTTGCATTCCCATCATCAATAAATCAGAGCATACAGGTCATAGATGCACACCGCAATCTGCACAATTATTTGAACAGTAATATGTTCGGCGACGGACACTTTAAGGGGTGAAGTAGAGAGAGATGAACTTACATGAAGCCATGTGAACAAGCGGCGGCGGCGGCGGAGCTTCAAAGACTGAAGCTTTGCTTTTAGCGATGTTAACGAAGAAGACGGACCTCAGATGTAAAGGGAAATAGATAAATAAAGAGTCCTATCGATTTCTCACCGAACGAACATGCAAGAAGTTTGTCTGAGGTCGACATAGACGATGTATTGTCCCTCAAACATAAACTCCTCTTAATTTTTTTTTTTTAAATTACAATATAAAAACATTATATATTTGTGTTCAAATTGATGTACATTTCCGCACATATAATGAAGATGATGAATATAAATATATAAAATTTTCTACTCCTCTTACTTTTCCATTTATCTGTCTATCTAAAACATATTGATTGGGATTAGTCTTTGGTCTCCTCTTCACATGACCAAACCATGTTAGACGTCTCTCCATAATCTTATCTTATATACACCTAAATAGCTTCTATTATAGACCTACTCGACATAAAACCAAATTGTATCTCTGATATAGTAGTGATAACCCTAATTCTCCGCTCTCATAGATTCAACGTATGACTCATAAGTTTAATCTTTCTATAGTTTGAGCAGTCTTGTATCTCTATTTTATTTTTATAAATTGATACTACATACTATGTCTCCAAGATCCTTGCAGTTTCCTAATAACCATAGCCTAGTCAACAATTGGATCACAACATCTCCCAGACACTTTCATACTTCAATTGATATTTCATCTGGTCTAACTACCTTCCCTGATTTCATTCTTTTTCAGTGCCTCTGTTATTTCCTTAAGTGCCAGCATTAGCTCTACAATGGAGAATAAAAAAATAAATTAATTTGGATGTATAATCATATTGCAATAAAAAGTTAAAATATTATAATGTTATTTAAGAAAATATGTCAACTGAGAATCAAAAGAATAAGAAAATGGTTTGCGGATTACCAATATATCGTGAACTTGTTGGTTAAGTTATACCGCAATGGTAAGACTTGATGTCATTGACATTCCCATAGATGGATACAGTTTTCGTATAGTTCTCGCGTCATAAAAAAAATCGAAAAAAACACAATGAAAAAATTTAGGATAAAATAAATTGAGATTACTTTACTTTTTAAAAATCAAACTATATAATTTATGATTAATCAAATACAAAAGTACACCTGAAATTTTAGAAAAGATAGAATAATCGATGATAAGCTAATGATTAAAAAAAAATTGATGATATGCTCCGTTGGACAAATCTTAAGAACCGAGAAGAAACTCTCGTCGGCCGCCTCACTAATTGTTCACAAAAGACTATATATAAATGAGTAGGTCTCTTGTGAGACGGTTTCACAGATATTTATTAGTTAGACGAGTCAATCAAATGCATATTTACTGTAAAAATCAATACTTTTGACATAAAAAATAATTTTTTTTAGATGTGACCCAAATAGGAATATCCGTATCACAAAATTGACCCTTGAGAATGTCTCACATGAGTTTTTGTGTATATAAATTTACGTATAATCACTGTGCAATTAATAATGTAAAATTAGCATAAATAATTGTGAGAGAAGCTGTAAAGCTAACATATTAGGTGAGTAAATAAAACGTGAAAACACGCCTTCATATTTTTGTTGTATTAAATAGCTTTGTATAAGACGATCATTCACGAGTTTGCTCTTTGCACAACTGCTTGTAATAGAACGTAACATAAATAATTCGATGTGAAATATATCAAGTCTACAAACATTATTTTCATAAGACAATCTCGTCAAAGTGAACAATCATCGTAGCTCATGGTATGAACAATCCAAAAAAAATATATGAAATCGTCTGAAATTTTAATTTTGTACTAATGATCTCTCATTAAAAAAAAACATTAATTTTTTTTCAAAGTGAATATGAACCGACTCAATATTAGAATCACAAGAAAACTACTCATGAAACAATTTATCTTTCAAATTGGGTGGATCTGGGTCTTGGGGGATTAATTGGAGCGGCGGAGGATATTAACGGGGAGCGGAGGTGGGGGAATTGAGGTCGCCATTTATGAAATTTTGAGAAGAAATGGAGGGCCGGGCTGAGGGAGTTGGCCCTTTACGCTTTTCTTCATGTACCCCGAATATAAGGCCCATTTCCTTGTCCGGGCCTTGCTAACTAGGGACGTGGGTTTTTAAATAAATGAAATTGTGGGCTGGTGTTCATTAGAGCCTAGATGGATATGGCTTTAATTAAAAGCCCATTTAAATCATATTTGTTTTTGTCACTCTCAAATAAACATTTGAAATTTTTGTTATAGTACTAACAAGCTTTTCGTGTCTCTCTGTATTTTTTAAAATAATAATAATAATAAACAATGATATGATACAAATTCTATCACATTTCTAATTATATTTTAAAAATATTACAAAAAATTACAAATATAATTGTCATCAATTACAAAATTAATTCATATTAACTAAACTCTCCACTTATAAATAAAAGGCTCGTGACTCTTATCAAAGTACATCTTTTATATATCCTTCATATACTATTCACATGCAATTTCAATATTTTTTACCCAAATATTAGCGTCGGAGTGACATTGTTTTCGGATCGACTTATCTTACTTTTTTTTTTTGATACACAGTCATCTCACTCTTTTTTTTACACATATATATTTTTAGGTGGTTTTGTTCGATTCTATTATTTTTTATGGCATCAATGCACTGATATTTATTATTTAATATGATATATAAAATGCTCTGCTGCTGAATATTAAAACAAAAAAGAAAAGATCTCTTGTGAGACGGTCTTACGAATCTTTATCTGTGAAAGGAGTCTATCATACCGATATTCACAATAAAAAATAATACTCTTAACATAAAAAATAATAATTTTTCATAGATGACTCAAATAAAAGATCCGTCTCACAAAATATAACCAATTAGATCGTCTCACATAAATTTTTTTCTAACAAAAAAAAATGAAGCATTGATGGTGCCTGCCACCTCCTATTCTTTTTCATAGATAGGCGGCGCCCTCAAACGTGGACAATGTCTCGCCGTCAGTTTCGGGCTCCAATGCCATCTCGCTCGCTTTCTTTTTGTTTCTACCAGGTCATGATCGTGCAAACTCGTTCAAGTCATGGATTCTGGATAAAAATTTGGGATTTGGATGATAATTCCTTGATATAT
>NC_133311.1:21674466-21721393 GCF_012295235.1 Primulina huaijiensis | reverse complement strand
TATATATTGAGGTCGTGATTGGATGGATTTGATTGGAGGAATAATTTATCATTTTGTATATATTTGAAATCTATCAAAATATATATTATTAAAATTGGAATTCAATTCAATTTTATATTGAAATATATCATTCACGGTACATCAATTCAAACCTAACTTTGGATAGTCTGATGTCTATACTTACTATTAATAAAGCAAGAACCTCTAATAAATAATAATAACTATTTTTTGGTGAATCGTTTTTCCTAATCCCAAAATTTCTCACATGTTTTAGATTTAAGGCAATTTAATTTTGTTCTTAATCATGTTATTGAAGATTTGTAACTTTATTTTATGCAATAAAATATTCATGAATTTTCATATTTTACAATTATAAAAAATAATTTTAATAAATCTTGTATCATATTTAATTTAATTTACGTAATATTATAATTAAATCAAGAACTTTAAGAACAACACATATACAATACATAATATTCATATAATTATATTGTGTGCGTGACTAGTAATTAATAATAATGGAACTCAAAGAATAATTAAGCAAATCCAAGCTCGACTTAATGATTTGACCTAAAAATCTAATTAGAGGATTAATGGTTTTGAAGTATTGAAGATTCGAATATTTCGTATTTATTATAGAGGTGATTTATGTAATTTACCCAAAAAGGTCCACGATCAATTCGAGTCTATATCCAAAATGAGATTTCCAATTTTCCAAAAGAAAGTGCAAGAATTTTAGAGGGCAATGGCTGCCAATTACGACATTTGACTAGTTTATATGAAAGAACCCAAAAACCAGCCTTCTCTTTTTGGACTCCAGCGTAGCCTATTTTCATTTGATTTCATTTTTCTTTACTTCAATGATCATATGTTATCGTTCAAATTAGGGATGAGAAAAATTATCGAATTTTCGATATATCGAAATTACTGTATAAAAAATACCGAATTTATCGAAATTTTCGTAGAATAACTATACGTAATTCGAAAATTATCGATATAGCGAGTACCAGTGATCATGACTCTTCTCCCATTTGATTTTACTCTGCTGGGGTATTCATACAATGCTGAGATATTTGGTCATCCCGAGATGCTCAAGTAGTGACCATGGTGTGAGAATGTGGCCCATGTTATGATTTTTGCACGGGATGAGAAAAATCCTTGGATTTTCGGTGGACAAGGTCCACAATTATTTCGACTCAGTCCTCTTACATTGTCCAGTCTCGGATACGAATCCGAGCTTGTGTGAACCTGCAACGATCTTATAAATCATCTGGGTTAGTGCAAGTCCGGACTGATAAGGACATAATACTATTTCGTTACCCGTACGGGTTTTCCGAGTGGCTATGCGACCGAAGTAGACTCGTGATACCAAATAAGTGTTAACATTATCAGAGCTAACTCCCACCCCAAGACTCTTGGCTCTAGTTTTGGGCTGACCTTGTTTCCATTTCTATTCTCATGCCTGAGTCTAAGGATGACCCGAGTTCTCACCCAGTATCATTAAATTCAACCTTAATTTATAATTTGATTGGTTGCAATCAAACAGTCAGGAATACCAACAAATCAAAAGTTATTGCTGTGATCGATAACGAGGCAGTGGCGGTGAACTGATATGAGAAAATAGTGAGAAATAGCAGGTCATTATTCGCAATTTCATATCTATTTTTAAAAGTAAGACACATTTATGTACAACACGTGATTTTAAAATGCTATTTGTCCAATCTTCTGATATGGTCTTTTGATTGTCGAAGCGGAAACATAAGTAATGGTGATATAGGAGGTCTCCATTGTCCCTTTTTCTTCACGTGATTGACGATTCTCTTCCTAATTGGGTTTGATTCTTGGAAGATACTCTCTTCAATGTCATCTTCATTCGAGTTTTTCTTTTTCTTTCCTCTCTCCTTATTCTTTTATTTAATAAGATTTTTCTTTAAGTAGTGTTAAACCCTGTTTGGAATCAACAAATCCTTCTCTCTTCAGCCCCCGACATAATAATATCATTATTTTTTAATTTTTCTGCTGGTCTGATTAGACATGGTTTAAAACTCTTTGCGGATTGCTTGCCGCCGGGTGTATAAAAGATTTTTTTTTTTATTTTTTTTATTTTTGTATATCTGCACCAAACCCTTGAAAGAAAAAGGAGAAAACCATCTTCCTCGGCCTATACTCCAACCTTATCTCCATCTCCGGATCGCTCTTTCTCTCATATTCAGTTAATAAAAATCGCATCTTTTCGAGTTTCTATAAGGAGCTTTGTGTAGAAACAAGAACAGAGTTGAGAGAAAGAGGAGACGTGCGGAGAAATGCAAGCTGTTTTACAATCAAAAGGGCTTATTTCTTTGCCTTCAAACCCCAGAATCAGAGCTTTTTTACCACTACCATCACAGGGTTTAAGGTATAGATTCAACCCCACAAACCCTTTACTTAAACCAACAACTCTTCCCCCTTCATCGTTATCGGCAAATGGATCTTCCAAATTCCAAGGATATGTGACCAAACCTCTGTTAATTGGTCAAAAGTCGAGAAATTTCCCCAGGGCTGAGGCTGCTGCAGCTTCAGCAGATGGGAAAGCTTTGTATGGAGATAAAGAACCACCCAAGTTTATGGGTGTCGAGCTTGCTACCCTCAAGAAAATTATTCCACTTGGCTTGATGTTTTTCTGTATTTTATTTAATTACACAATTCTCAGGGATACTAAAGATGTTTTGGTGGTGACAGCCAAAGGTTCTAGTGCCGAAATCATACCTTTCCTCAAAACATGGGTGAATTTGCCTCTGGCTATTGGGTTCATGATTCTGTACACTAAATTAGCTAATGTGTTGTCAAAAGAGGCTCTTTTTTATACTGTGATTTTCCCATTCATTGCCTTTTTTGGGGCATTCGGATTTGTGTTGTACCCTCTTAGTCAGTATTTCCATCCCACAGCTCTTGCTGATAAGCTTCTGAATACTTTGGGTCCAAGGTTTCTTGGGCCGCTTGCAATCATGAGGATATGGAGTTTCTGCTTGTTTTATGTTATGGCTGAGCTGTGGGGAAGTGTCGTTGTCTCGGTTCTGTTTTGGGGATTAGCTAATCAGGTAATGGGTTCACCTCAGCGATAGTTATTTTTATTGGCGCTATGTAACCTAATTTCTGAATATACTATATGATATTTTGAGGACTTTCAATGTCAGGATTTCGTTTATTGATTAAAGATCCCACCTTTTGCTTGATAGAAATGGTTGACAAACTTCCAGTGATCTGTCTGTTAATTCCTTGAGTTTTTTTTTTTTTTTTTAAAGTGTGTGTGTGGCAAAAGTTAACTAAAGTCGGATGATGGGTAGTTTGAAAATGGTTATCTCAATACTTTGGAAATTTTTGAAGGTGTATGGTATAGTCCCTGAAGGTTATTTTTTGATAGTTGACTGTTTTCTCATTGCTTCAAAGTTGTAGAGTGGTTTCGTTTAACTGTATGAATGGATGAAGTACTTTTGAAATAGATAATTTGCAGCTGCTTTCTATATTTTGATTGTAAAGTGACACCCGTTTTATTTTTATTTATTTTTATTTGGTCTGATCTAAGCCTTATTTTAGGAATTGCAAATAACGTGGGTTGGCTAGTGTTTTGTAGTTTAATGTATTCAGTGATTCGCTTCATACTGAAATAAGTTTACAGGTTATCATCGAGGGTAGTTTCATACTCTTTCCTTCCATATTTTCTAAAATCAAAGTCTTTTTGGTGAATTCTTATTTTTTCTGTTAAACACATTCTTATTGTTGTTTTAAAGGTCTGCACAAGAAGGAAATCATCTCAAAATTCGAAGGGAAATTATTAATATATTTTTCTGATTCCAATCTCATATTGTTATCTTTGTTGTGCAGCATCATTTAACCATCATTGGATTTCTTATCTTCAGATTACCACTGTCGACGAGGCCAAGAGATTCTATCCTCTATTTGGACTAGGAGCAAATGTTGCCCTTATTTTTTCCGGCCGAACCGTGAAATATTTCTCACAAATGAGACAGAACCTCGGTCCCGGGGTTGATGGTTGGGCCATCTCTCTGAAGGGAATGATGAGTATCGTTGTACTTATGGGGCTCGCAATTTGTTCCCTTTATTTGTGGGTGAATCATAATGTTGCTCTTCCCACCCGTAGTCAGAAGAAGAAGGTAATTACTAATTATTTACAAAATCTTTAAAGAACAGAATGTGAGCTGCTATTTTCTGTTTACATTCACATAGGGTTCACTTGTCATGAAATGAACATCAACCCTTCGATCATCGGTGTGGTATTCATTCACGATAATTTTTTACTCCTTCAATCTCCTAAGCAGCAGTTCCTCTTGGACATCAGTGTGGGAATTTTCTTAAGATTTTGAGTTAGTTCAGATGTCATTTATATGTAGTGAAAGATTTCAAATTATATTTTCCCTTGCAGGAGAAGCCAAAGATGGGAACAATGGAGAGCTTAAAGTTCTTGGTATCATCAAGATATATAAGAGATCTTGCGACTTTGGTCGTGGCATATGGTATTAGCATCAACCTTGTCGAGGTTACCTGGAAATCAAAGCTCAAAGCTCAGGTGAACTTTTGAACAAGGCCATCATCTTTTGCCCCTACTTTATCATTATTTATTTGTTTATTTTATATCGGATTCTTGGAATTTCTCAGTTCCCAACACCAAATGAATATTCATCCTTTATGGGAGACTTCTCAACTGCTACTGGGATAACTACTTTTATAATGATGTTATTGAGCCAATGGATCTTTAACAAATACGGCTGGGGAGTAGCAGCAAAGATTACACCAACTGTCTTACTTTTATCGGGAGTTGGTTTTTTCTCATTGATTTTGTGTGGCGACCCTCTTGCTCCAGCTCTTGCCAAATTTGGGTTGACTCCACTTTTAGCTGCTGTGTACGTAGGAGCCATGCAAAACATTTTCAGCAAGAGCGCAAAGTACAGCTTGTTCGATCCTTGCAAGGAAATGGCTTACATTCCTCTAGATGAGGACACCAAGGTTCGAATCTTAGGCTGCCTATATTTCCCACTATTTCTGTATGATTTCGTTGCAAATATGTTGGACAACAATCATACTTACTGCTAAGTGTTTTTGCCCATGTGGCATGACAATTGAAATGTTAAGCAGTTATATGGTTCAAAATATTTGAATTGGATCATCATATTCAAGTACACAAGAAGCTTAAAATAAATGTTGCCAGGCATCCTCTCTTGAATAAGTAGGCATGCCGGTGAAATTCTAGAAATTAGTTTCCGATTCATATTAGTTCTTTATACTAGAGAATCGTGAACGAGAGTTGACGGAAAATGGCTCGGCCCTTAATTTCATAGACTCTTGTTATATTACTTAATAGCTTTGTTGTCCTTTCTCTCTTTCTCGTGATAGTAACTCAGAATAATTTCTTTCATCAGGTAAAAGGGAAGGCAGCAATCGACGTTGTGTGCAATCCTTTGGGAAAGTCTGGCGGGGCTTTGATTCAACAGTTTATGATTTTAACCTTCGGTTCACTAGCAAACTCAACTCCCTACCTTGGAGGCATACTTCTAGTAATCGTCCTTGCATGGTTGGGAGCAGCCAAATCTTTGGATGGTCAGTTCACGACACTCAGACAAGAAGAGGAGCTGGAAAAAGAGATGGAACGAGCTGCTGTTAAGATCCCTGTTGTGTCATCTTCAAATGAAGGCAGCGGCGGGTCTCTCATTAGCAGTTCAAGTGACACGGCCAGTGCATCATCAGAACCCTCGTCTCCTCGAAATGTGTGATGATATTGTTGGGGTTATTGAATGATAGGATGGAAAGGGAATAGGGGAAGTGATCTCTATGGAATGATTGTATTCAGAATTTATTTTCCCAAAGTTTCTTGAAATTTTATGTTGTAAGATTTTGACTCAAGTGACAGGAATAATACAAGCGTCGTTCCAACAGAGATCAGATGTTTGATTACTTTTATACATGTCTATTGAACTCTTCTGTCGGGGGATAAAAAAATCCTATTTAGAACCCGGAAGATTATTGATATAGAGGCATTTTTACAAAGGTTTTGTAGAAATTTGGTTGTATAAAATAATCAATACTTTATTATAACAATTTAAATAATTAAAATCATTTGGAGTATATTTCAATTTCCAGTAGTTTTATCTGCATCATCGTACGAAATCTCGATAAGAAGAAAAGAGAGAAAAGTGGGCGGTGGCGCCTCTTCAATTGAATAACATCCTTAAAATCATTTAACAGAAATTTTAAAAACATATACTGGTTTAATTTGACGTTGAATTTTAAAATAATCATTAAAATATAGACAGTGATGGCACAAAAAATTTAATATTGATATGTGTTGATATTCGGTCTAAAGAAAAAGCCCAAGAAATCTCTTTTGGCTTTCATTTGGGACGAAGTTCAAATCCTTTTATTCAATAGAGATTGTATTTTTCACATTTATTTCTCAATGCAAATCAATAGACAAAGAGCCAATTATATGACTATAAATGAAAAACATAAATAAATTTGGTCTTCATATCACATTCTAACATTATCAAATTATTATTATTATTATTATTATTACTGAAATCCAAATGAAAAATTTTGGTCTTATGATTACATTCAATGGTCTATATTTTATTTTAGTTTATGCTGCACCCGAATTATTTCTCCCTTTATGATGTAATCAAATGTTATTTTTTGGATCATCAACATATATGTCAACTTAAATAAAATGTGAGAACCCACATGATCTAATGATATTGAAATAGAGAAAGAAACACTCTCGATGTAACATAAACTAACCCCATATAATTGTTTAGCTCTTTACCGTTAATGGGATGTTAGTAGTAGAGATATAACATACTATTACATTCAATGGTCTATATTCATTCTTATATGTAAGATCCACAAAAAAAATAATGGATTCACATATAGAAATAAACTTGAATTATTGAATATAGTATTGTGGCAATATCCTAAAGATAATAATTTTCTTGAAATAATTCAGTGCATGATATATACGTCCACAAAACTAATCGATGTTCTTTATTTAAAATCTGATTCTTAAATCAGTAGATATGATATCACACAATTGAATCTCCTTTATTAAGGCAATAATAACTTGATACAATTCATCAAATTCGAACATTTGAACCACTGAAATTGCGTGCTAGCTAGAACTAATCGGCCAAATCAAGTTAGATTAGTTAGTATGGCCGATGAAGGTGGATACCAACATGATTGCGGATATCAAACCGAAATTCACGACACAAAATGGCCCCGAGCATCTGGAGGTGGTTTTTGATCCTATAATAAAAAAACCACAAAATTTTAATTTATCGACGCGAGATTAATTAAACATAATAATGATGATAATAATCATAATCATGACTAGGGATGTCAATTCGAGTGGGTCGGGTGGATCGGATCGGGTTGAGCAATTGTACTATTCAAAAATTGCCCAACCCGAACCCGAGCTAACCCAAAAACTCTCAACCCAAACATGAACCCGAATCAACCCATATAACCCGATTTTGAATTTTTTTTAAAAAATAAAATAAAATTCAAAAAAATAATAATATTTTAATTTAAACACATAATAACAAAATATCCCTTATATATATATATAATTTAAATTTGAAGTCTAATTATAGAAAAATAAAGTATATTTACTGAATCAAATAAATAATTATTTCAAAAATAAAAAATATTCAAAATAAATATTAAATTATGAAAATTTATGATATAAAATATACAATAAATATTTTTTTTCAGTAATACAATATATAAAAATGTAGGCAATATTTATTAATTATATTTTTNGATGGAACGAGCTGCTGTTAAGATCCCTGTTGTGTCATCTTCAAATGAAGGCAGCGGCGGGTCTCTCATTAGCAGTTCAAGTGACACGGCCAGTGCATCATCAGAACCCTCGTCTCCTCGAAATGTGTGATGATATTGTTGGGGTTATTGAATGATAGGATGGAAAGGGAATAGGGGAAGTGATCTCTATGGAATGATTGTATTCAGAATTTATTTTCCCAAAGTTTCTTGAAATTTTATGTTGTAAGATTTTGACTCAAGTGACAGGAATAATACAAGCGTCGTTCCAACAGAGATCAGATGTTTGATTACTTTTATACATGTCTATTGAACTCTTCTGTCGGGGGATAAAAAAATCCTATTTAGAACCCGGAAGATTATTGATATAGAGGCATTTTTACAAAGGTTTTGTAGAAATTTGGTTGTATAAAATAATCAATACTTTATTATAACAATTTAAATAATTAAAATCATTTGGAGTATATTTCAATTTCCAGTAGTTTTATCTGCATCATCGTACGAAATCTCGATAAGAAGAAAAGAGAGAAAAGTGGGCGGTGGCGCCTCTTCAATTGAATAACATCCTTAAAATCATTTAACAGAAATTTTAAAAACATATACTGGTTTAATTTGACGTTGAATTTTAAAATAATCATTAAAATATAGACAGTGATGGCACAAAAAATTTAATATTGATATGTGTTGATATTCGGTCTAAAGAAAAAGCCCAAGAAATCTCTTTTGGCTTTCATTTGGGACGAAGTTCAAATCCTTTTATTCAATAGAGATTGTATTTTTCACATTTATTTCTCAATGCAAATCAATAGACAAAGAGCCAATTATATGACTATAAATGAAAAACATAAATAAATTTGGTCTTCATATCACATTCTAACATTATCAAATTATTATTATTATTATTATTATTACTGAAATCCAAATGAAAAATTTTGGTCTTATGATTACATTCAATGGTCTATATTTTATTTTAGTTTATGCTGCACCCGAATTATTTCTCCCTTTATGATGTAATCAAATGTTATTTTTTGGATCATCAACATATATGTCAACTTAAATAAAATGTGAGAACCCACATGATCTAATGATATTGAAATAGAGAAAGAAACACTCTCGATGTAACATAAACTAACCCCATATAATTGTTTAGCTCTTTACCGTTAATGGGATGTTAGTAGTAGAGATATAACATACTATTACATTCAATGGTCTATATTCATTCTTATATGTAAGATCCACAAAAAAAATAATGGATTCACATATAGAAATAAACTTGAATTATTGAATATAGTATTGTGGCAATATCCTAAAGATAATAATTTTCTTGAAATAATTCAGTGCATGATATATACGTCCACAAAACTAATCGATGTTCTTTATTTAAAATCTGATTCTTAAATCAGTAGATATGATATCACACAATTGAATCTCCTTTATTAAGGCAATAATAACTTGATACAATTCATCAAATTCGAACATTTGAACCACTGAAATTGCGTGCTAGCTAGAACTAATCGGCCAAATCAAGTTAGATTAGTTAGTATGGCCGATGAAGGTGGATACCAACATGATTGCGGATATCAAACCGAAATTCACGACACAAAATGGCCCCGAGCATCTGGAGGTGGTTTTTGATCCTATAATAAAAAAACCACAAAATTTTAATTTATCGACGCGAGATTAATTAAACATAATAATGATGATAATAATCATAATCATGACTAGGGATGTCAATTCGAGTGGGTCGGGTGGATCGGATCGGGTTGAGCAATTGTACTATTCAAAAATTGCCCAACCCGAACCCGAGCTAACCCAAAAACTCTCAACCCAAACATGAACCCGAATCAACCCATATAACCCGATTTTGAATTTTTTTTAAAAAATAAAATAAAATTCAAAAAAATAATAATATTTTAATTTAAACACATAATAACAAAATATCCCTTATATATATATATAATTTAAATTTGAAGTCTAATTATAGAAAAATAAAGTATATTTACTGAATCAAATAAATAATTATTTCAAAAATAAAAAATATTCAAAATAAATATTAAATTATGAAAATTTATGATATAAAATATACAATAAATATTTTTTTTCAGTAATACAATATATAAAAATGTAGGCAATATTTATTAATTATATTTTTTTTAAAAAAATTAAAAATTTCAGGTCAACGAACTCAACCCAACCGATCGTTTTTTTCGGGTCAGCAATCGGGTCGAACCCGATCTGACCCGAACCCGAAAACTCTAAATCCAAACCTGATTTTTTTCGGTTTGAACCGTGTCGGGTTGGTGGGTCGTGTTTGATTTTGACACCTCTAATCATGACAATGATGTCATCACCGTATATTGACATAAACATCTCCCAAACGAAGAAGGACTGTAACCTAAATTTATGAATATATATTTATTTAATTAGGTTAAAAATACATATTCCTAAGAGTTGAGAAATTATCGATTGTTATATGTATATATAGATACACACGTATTGAATATATAAAATAGAATAGAGAACGCGTAAAATAACTTAAAACACTTGATTAAATTGATTGGCAAAGCCTACCATTTGATGGTGGTGGTGGAGCCGACGCTGAATGCGGATCAAGATCAACTGCACTGCAATCTGCTCCTATGCCACCTACAATGATAATAATAGTAATAATAATATATAAACTAAGTTTGTAGAGTATTGTGTTTATTCGATGATTTATCTAGTATGCACAAAAAAGTAACGACGACGAGTTGTAAAAATAAGGGACTTGGATGCTCTAAATAGGTCATAAATTACCTAATTATTCACCCTATACTTTTATTCTACATAAATCAATAAAAGACAAGTCGAAAATGAAATGATTTAGGATTCTTACATTTCTTGAAACAAGGTAGGACTGTCATGTTCAATAAATTTGTGGACCCTTCGAAGCATCGGCAAGAATGGCTGATTCCATCTGGTTGACAAGTTCCATCGCCACACCACGCAATATTACAGGCTGAGGAAAAACATATACGTTATTAATTTCATAAATCTCTTTATAAATTTGATCTTTGTTAAAAACACTCTCTACAATTTTAAAATCAGTAATATAATTTTTATTTGTATTTTTCTTTCATTTATATAACATGTGTGTCTGATCATTTTTTTATAACTCTAAGCCGTGACTAATAGAATATGAATCCATAAGAATTACGATCGAGAATATTGAATGACGACTGCAGCGGCGGCGGCGGGGGTGGTGGTGCCGGAGTGCTACTACCACAATGAAAATCCAATTTGCCTGCAAGTAGACACACGCATATATGTTAACATCTACTTGTGAAATATTCATGTAACCTTTTATGTCTTATAAGATGGGGAAAAAAATTATATTACTTTAAATTGGTGAGAGAACAATCAAGCTTAAATCCCAAATTTTTTTTAAAAAAAATAAATTTCACGTACTATATATATACTTTGGTTTAAGTACGTTCCAATTCACAAAATAATACACCATCCTATAAATAAATTTTAAAAATTATCCAATTGTACTCTAAAAACTGAAAAAAAAAAAAACATATTAGAAAAAAATTAACTTATTTAAGTTTTATTATATATAATAATATGGCTTACACTATGTTGAACTCCAAGTGCATCATAGCCCTTGGATCTCCTTGTTGGGAGTGGTTCACACATGAAATCATGTGGGATTCACATTATCTAAGAGAGCTATGTCGCTGCACCTACTCCAAATGAAACATGGAGTAAGCCAATAACATGATCGATATTCATGAACGTAAAACGACTTACACTTTTAAAAATAGATAGATACATAAAATTCAAATGTTCTTTTATTTAACAATTTTTGTGTTTCCTAGCGTCTATCATCATCTTGTGTATGTATATAACTTCTAGTTATTTAGTACTTTTTCCATTTCAGTTATTCAAGTCATGACGTCTCTCTTTTCGTTAGTCTCAAATATACAAGCATGTACTATAGTATACCTCTATTTAATTTGAGATCTTATAATTAACTAAATATTTGAAAATATATCAACCTATTTATTTTATATGCACACTCTTTAAATAAGGGTAAAATTGAAAATTTGTTTTTATATTAATTGATATTTGTAATGAAATATTTCAAAAGACATAGCTAGACATATTATTGAGTGGGATGTACGTAGTATTTAAAAGAGATGAAAAATGAGGACTCACAATCGGGGATGACACAAGGTGGCAAGGTGAAGTCGCTTAATGTAAACTGCTTCCAGCCGGAGTAACAAATACATTCGAATCCTAGCAATGCGCTTTTGTTGCCAACGCATGTTCCTCTCACGCAATCTACTTTTTTACAGACATCATCTGCATCCATAAAACAAATAACATTTCATTAGCTATGAAAAAAAAAGGACCAGATGGAGTTCTTGTGATTGATATTTATTTTTATGAACTCGTGAGTTTAATCGATGGTAGAAGTGATTACCCTGGGCATACACGGAGGTGTGAAGGAGAATGAAGAAATAGAAAGGGACGAAGAAAAGAATATTGGGAGCAAAGTTCAGGTTGTTGTTTCCCATAATCTTTTGGCTTTTAAGATACCTGAAGAACAGAGCTATGTAAAAACCCATGGAATATGTATAGATAGACAAGACAATCTTGCTCCTCGAACAGGTAGCCGATCAAATGAAGTAGATATTTTTTTTTAAAAAAATAATGTAAAAATACACAAATTTATTAGAAAATTGAACACCAATTACATTTTGGCCGTCTAAAAGAAAATAACACACTAAGAATTGTAGCTAACCTTTTTCGGTATACGCAAAGTTGATAATCCCAAAATTATCACAGCCTACAAATACACAAAATTTTAAAATGCCAACGATGTTATTGATGAGAAGTAGTTACTTATTTTAAATGCTTAGGAGGCGGAGAAAGCCAAGGGTACATGCAACATCGACAGAATCAACTTTCTTGGTGACATTCAATTTCGAATGCATCGCCTTGTGAAACAATTTGATGCATCATAACGGCAACTAAAAGATAGAAATAAATATACCATCAACTTCCATCCAGTTAACAATAACACTAATACACGGATAAATCATTGAAGATGGGTCCATCTACAAACAAGAAATTAACAGAGGAAACAACTAACAAAACCAGGAATGAGATATCCCAAATCCGCTGAGAGAGGGAACTCGTAACTAGAGTGGATCATGCTATGCAGATCCAAATTCAGAAAACCATTTCTCGTGCTTTTCAATATCAGCTGCTGAAACGCTGGGTTGGACCTTAGCCATGGCTTCTAAGAAGTCGCACATCGCAACAGGATCCTTTGATATCTCGTCCTTAGACATGTTCTTGATCTCATCACGAGTCTTTCCTGCTATCTTGCGCCTCATGCCATTTAAAGACGCGTCTCGGCAAACATTTGTAAGATCGTCTCCACTGTATCCCTCAGTCTTACGAGCCACTTCATGGATGTCCACATCTGCTGCAACCTGGTCAAGCAGACAAATGCATCAAAGTTGAAATGGATTATACGAATTCTTACACCAACCTTGTATTGTTTGAAAACAATGGTTCAATCGAGGGTGAAACTTGAAAGAGTCGTTTTGCATGAAAATCCTGAACATCACATGGTTGATGTAAAACATTTGGCCTAGCTTCAATAGCCTAATAAATTAGCGAAGTGGCAAGCATTTTATTCATAGTTAGCAAATGTCGTTTTCCTCTCAAATACTATGAATAATAATGCCTTGTACTAAAGTGTTTTTACTAAGAGTTTGATACAATGCCACATCTTTTTCTTCTCCAAATTAGCACATCACGTATAAGGTAGAGGCGTAGAGCAATGACCCTTGAGCAGTCGGGATATTATACTCATGTGGATTAATTCGAAAAATAAACATCCTTCAAGCCCACAAAGAAATAAGACGATACCTCCACAGTTTTCAAATTGATCCGAATAAGCTCCTTACTACTTTCAGAATTTGGAAGCGGAATGTATATCTTTTCTCCAGACGCCTCCTGAACAGATCGTGAATGAATCAGATGCAAAAATTAAGTGCTACTTACATGGCGAAAAATAAATAATAATTGACAAGAGAAGCAAAAAACTAGGATGCAACCTCAATGCCTCATCGATATCCCAAGGAAAATTTGTAGCTGCTAAAACCACCACTATTACCATTTTCATTGGTAGAAGAGGCATTGACGCCATCTACCTGAACCAGAAATTCAGACTTCACCCTTCTGGATGATTCATGTTCACCTGAAGCCCTGAAAGATAGGAAACAGTTTATACAAACGTGAAGGTTCCAAACTAGATATTACATAAGAAAGTTGACACACTACAAGATGCATGCCACGGAAAACATAAGAGGTAAAGTTCAAAGATAAAGAAAATATTTTCACACTGGAACCATTATTGAAAGAGGTATCGTTCCATTATCAGCACATGGGCTTAAAAAATGATGCTTCAAAAACTCAAGTGAACTATAAGACATCCAGGTCGGAGCGAGATATCAGCAATAAAATGCAGAATTCAATAGGTGATTAGAAAAATGATCATGTTCGTTCAAATGCATGAGATGGATTCTTGCACAACTTGCATACTGTATAAAAAAGGGTACCAAGATTGCAACCGTGCCTGCATTGATGAAACTCTTATTATCTTACCCTCGAGCATTGCAAAGAGAATCGATCTCATCTATGAATATGGTACTCGGGGCATAGGCCCTTGCAAGATCAAACAAGCACCGGACCATTCTCTCACTTTCTCCACGCCATTTTGAAGCCAAGGTAGCAGAAGAAATGTTGAAAAATGTTGTGCCACACTCGGTAGCAACTGCTTTAGCAAGAAGTGTCTTCCCAGTACCTGGTGGACCAAACATGAGCACACCTTTCCATGGCCTCCTAATCCCCTGCAAGCAGAGATGTGATAAGAGTAACTAGTTAAGTCATGCATGCAGATTTCTCATCTCTCATGTATCCTTACAAGGAAGATGTTAGTTGTCCCATATCGGTTGGATAAATAACCTGAAAGTTGCATATATGGACTTGGACAATCCTCCCCCCTTGAGCTAGTTTTTGGGGTTGAGTTAGGTCCAAGTTTCAATCTTAACAGAAGAAGACACATTCTAACAGTGCGTCCACTGAATTAGCAACTTTAAAGAATCTTCCACTCGAACAGAATTCAAAGTTCTATGCCTTCATATGGAAACTTCTATCTACGGGTAGCAATAAGGATTCTACTAATATTTCCAAATCTTGCCCACTAGGAGGTTAACTATAAAGGAAGTTACTACCTGCTTCACACATTAGAGAATATAACATAACAGGCTAATCCCATCAGTTCTGAGACTAATAAAGCATATAGATTACAGTTTTTGTGGAACCTCCACGACCCCAAGCACCATCTTGTGGGGACTTCCTCATGCCAATTTGACCACCCCTTGTAGATCTTCTGACCGCAGGGTCTCGCGGAGGTGGCCTCCACACATCAGGGTCATCCATTGGGCCACCAGATGATGTTGGATATTCATCCAATGGTTGGAACACAAAAGATGACTTGCTGAAATTGGTGGTGAATTGGGTTGCCTTCCTAAAGGAATCTCCCTGAATGACCTCTTCTCAGCATCTAACTGCTTCACAATCTCAGTTTCTTCTGAAATTGCTTTCTTGAAATTCATCCATTTGGAACGAAGCAAATGATCGTCAACTGTATTCAAATATCTAGAGAAAATTTTGGAAACGAAGGAAGACACAAAGACAAAAAATTTTAACACATGACTTCAGTATAGGAACTCTATAAAAACACTAAATATAGTTATTTAAAATTGTCTACTATCATCAGTTTTTTCTATTACTAGCAAAATTATTACACACAAAGAAGCAGAAACCTCTCTAAGAGCTGCAAAGACAGTATGATCTTACTCTTTGGTTTCCTTATATTCTCCCACCATTTCAACACAAGCGTAGAAGACTTCAAAATCTGTAATTCATACATATATATACATATTGCTGCTTCCGGATCAAAGTATCTCCAATCCAACACCACCAGCGCTATTTTTAGCGGTAGGTTGGTGCAACACTATAACAATAGCGTCAATTTTATTAATTTATTTCTTTTGTTAAAATTTTACGTATTTTTTAATTAGAATTTATTTGTTGTAATGGTTACTTGTAATGTGTTGATTTTAAGGTTCAATAATATTATATTATTTCAATAAAATTGTAAATTTTTTTTTTAAAAAATTTCTAATGAATAATATCAATATGGAAATTATTTTAGATATTATTGATATTTTAATTATCGCGTTTAAAAATATTTTGTGGAATAAATTAATTGTTGTGAATAAAATAATAGAGAATATTCGATTATATTTTTTTAGTGTATAATTTAAAATTAATGGGTTGGAGACGAGATTTGTATTTGGTGTATGAATTACATTATTTTGAAGTTAAGCGTATTGGAGATGCATGTGACAGTGACCAACAACAAGAAGTGGCAATGAACAGCTCGGTTTTAACTGTCGCATGAATTTTGAGTCGAAGGAAATTTAAATTCCAATTAAAGTCCTTGGACTTGCTTTAATTTACCTTTTCGTCAATTTCTTTCTTTTTTACTAAAAGATTATTAAACAGCCAAATAAAAAAAAGGAAAAGAATCTTATGTTTTTTTACAACCTGACCAAGCAAATCAAGGAAATCCGTGGTTGAGATTATGCCCTAAGACGATATCCAAAGGTCTCAAATCAATTCTCGAATAATAAATAATTTAGTGATATTGGTTAATGATAAAGAAATACGTCAAAACAACAGTATAAACAAAACAAAAAAAGAGCCAAATGTTGTTAGATGCGTATTTGGAGAATCCAAAACAAAGTGTTTATCGCGAGCTGGGCTATTTAATACAATACTAGTTGTCCGTATATTAAATTTTTTGTAAAAAATATATATTATTTTAGGATATGATACTTATAAATTAGTGAGTAGATAATATTTAATGAGTTAGTTTGAATTTTTAGATAAATTATAAATAAATAGGAGAAAAATTCGGAAAAAAATAAAGATATATACAAAAATCACTAATAAACTCTGGTGAGTGAGTTTGCTAACAAATATTAATAAAATCAATGCCTTCACGTTGATTATAACCTTTGGCAACGAACCGAACTTTGTATCGATCAATGGCTCCGGAAGAATTTAACTTGATTTTATATATCCATTTCGAACCAATGCATGTTTCCCGGGAGGAAGATTTACAATGGATCATGTGGTGTTGGCCTCTAGAGCTAGAAGTTCATTCTTCATGGCCTGACGCCATTCTTCATGTTGCATGGTCTGGTGATAAAATTGGGGCTCCGAGTGAGTAGAGACATTGAGAACAAAGTGCTTGAAGGCTGGAGAAAGTTTCTTGTAGGATACAAAGTTGGACAGTTGATACTTATATTTGGAAGGGAATTCTTCCGCACTCTTGTTCTTAGGTCAACATGGTATTAGAGTTAATGTTTCACCGTTATGTGTTGGACTGCCTATAGTTAGGCCACCCGTTCTGTCCATAGTTGGGTCATTTGTAAACTCTACACTCCAGATGTTCATTCCTGGACGTGAGGAGAGTGTGTTAGTTGTCCCACATCAGTTGAATAAATAACCTGAGAGTTGCATATATAAAGTTGGACAATCCTTTCCCCTTGAGCTAGCTTTTAGGGTTGAGTTAGGTCCAAGATTGAGGCTCAAGTTTCAATCTTAATATAAATATTACGAAGGTTAAACTGTGAGAGAAAATTTGTAAAATAAACCCGGTCAACTATATTTGTAAAAAAATGACCTCAAATACACTTTAAGATGTTATTTTCTTTAAAAAAATTATTGAACGAAGCTAAAAAAAATACCTCAAATTGTAAAGAAAATTTGATATCATATGGATATATTAAAATTAGTTAGCACGAGGTGTTAAGTTTAAAAATATATTATATAAAATGTAGATATGCATGGTTGTAATTGTATTTACCAGAAAAAAAAAAAAAGAGCGAGAGAATCCATTTCTTGCACGATTTTGTTATTTTGTGGATGGGTCAAATTCGCAGATCATTGTTTTAAAAAATAATTATCATATTATAAAAGGATTTTAAACTTGAGGAAGGCTGCGGTTTCTTCCTACCGACACGAAGTATTTTTCCTCGTGCTACATATGTATGTTCGAAGGCTGCGGTTTCTTTCTAGCGAATAGTTTTATGGCAACATTAATTACATGGCTTTCATACGAAAAACATGAATCATTTATTTTAGGCTCCCTTATCCATTAAATTCATCCAAATTCGGATAGTTTTAAATATGTATTTATAAAAATATTGTAGAAAAATTGTTCAAACATCTGTTTAATTATTTTTAACTATTCATTTTTTTTTTAACAAAAAATAGTTAATGTCTAAACTCATTTTCAACTGTAAAAACATTTTTTATTGAAGGTTTGTTCAAACACTTGTTTATTTTTAAAATATTGTATAAAAATTTAAAGATTTTAAATTGAGATTTGTGGCGGAGAGACTCAAACTCAAAGTTACTTAAAATTTGACACTCCTTAGAAAATAAAAACATGTAATAGAAAGTCAATCCCACAATATTTTATCGACTGCAGAAGACATACGATGGTCTGGACAGCAGCCTCCAAACCAATGCACCAAAATAATCGTCAATCCCTTACTTTTAAATAGTTTAAGGATTGATTTTAAATAATCATAAACGTCAATATACATGAATGCATGCTGCATGTCATAAAACTACTCCTTTCTCGAGGACCATTTAATCCACTGTGAATAGCTCGAAGGGCATATTAGTAAATAAATACAACGAGATCGCTCTGCCACCTCAGCCGATCGTTTCACACTGCCATGCATTCTCGCGCCAGAGCTGGTGTTCAAGTTTAACGCATTTTCTGACGTCATCACTTTGTCCATTCATCCATAGATATTATCTATAAAACATATAGCATTACTCCTAGCCAGCTTCGGTATTTATTAACAAACACCAAGAAGTGAGCAGATTTGATAACGTCCCAGATGATGACCTTCTCCAAAAAATCCTCGGGTAATGTTTTGATACGGGTGTTTGTTTTTTTGTTTTTTTTTCGGTTTTCCTTTTTTCCATTCAGTTGAATTTGATGGATACGCAAGATCAATGGAATTACTGAATGCGTTCAAATTTTATGGAGATGACTTTTTTTTTTCTTTTTCCACTGTTGTTATTTGTTTTAGTGTATTGTTTCTTCTCGCTTTCACCGACAGAATATGTTTTGATAAGTTATGAGGATTTAAATATCAGATTAGATTATAGAATGATGAATATTAATCTTAAAAGAAGAAAAATTTACTTACAAACAAGAATCATGATGGTCATTGTGCCTGTATCTTGACACAATAAACGCACTTGGATTATTGACTTTGATTCAGAACCATAGCGAGAGCTCTTCTCTATGAGAGGCATGCGCGCAGTAAGGTTTTCATTGCATCTCTTACATGTCAAATCCTCGTGCCCTTAGCAAGTGTTGGTGTACTTCGAATGTCGATTTTTTTTTTGTGAGTAGTAACTCTGGTTGATGGAAAACATTAGTAGATGCAATAACTGTGTCTAGATATTGGTTCTTTGGTACGTCACTAAATGCAGTTAGAAATCCATCAAAGTGAACCATGATGAAGAAATTGAAACTACAAAATGGTAAATATTTTGGTGTCGTCTCTTGAAATTACAAAAGTGATTTCAGTGAAATGAACTTTATATTAATGGTTTGTATCAATTTTCTTGACCATTTCTTGTATTTATACTGATTTATATCATTTTCTTAGAACCTATTGGAGTCTAGTGCCTTGCTCTATTTTTCATCTTCTGTGCTTGTTCAGGCAGTTTAAGATTGCAACAACCTTTGCGGGATGCCTTTCCTTCAGCACAAGCTGAAGTTTCCTCTGTGAAGGAACCCTTTGAATTTATTTGCTCGGGTCCCATTTTAAAAGAAATAGGCCTAAAACCAGAGAAGGTGGCTGAATCCATATACAAGTGGACATTGTATGGATCGAAGCTGTGTAGATTTTTTAAGATAAATGAAGTGTACCTTACCGAGACTCAGAAAATTCGGATCTATCATTACTATGTGCCAGTCTTCTTGTGGTGTGAGCAAGAAGTTTCTCGCCATCGTTCCATGTTCAAAGAAGATGACGAAATCCCCCCTCTAGTGGTACATTAAATTTTATCTTATATACATGTTTCTAGAAGGGTTGGAACCAAAATTTTTTTGAGATTTTTGGTTCATTACAAAATATCTAGAAGTACAAAAATAAAAAAAAGGGGAAACGCGGGCAAGAGTAGCATCTCTAGATAAATTGCTACTGGTGTTGCCTATTTATCATCACTCTGGAATCTGGATGCAGATCGGTTTCAATGCACCACAAGGGTGTGGGAAAACTACGCTAGTCGATGCCCTGAATTATCTTTTCCGAACTACTGGAAGGTAGGATGCTAATATTTACTGAAAAATAACTCATAGAACCCCGCAAATCAATATTAAAAAGCCAACACTTTGAATATCAGGAAATCTGCAACTATATCTATAGATGACTTTTACCTGACTGCAGACGAGCAGGTATGGTTTCACTGCTAAAATCCTTATGTTGCATCAAGTAAATTTTCTTTCTAAAGAACTTTCATTATACCATTGCAGGCCAAACTAAGGGAAAACAATCCTGAAAACGAACTTCTTGAGGTAGTTCAAACCATCCTTTCTGAAAATCACAATTTTTCTATAGCAAATGTTGGATGAAGGTTTTATTTTTAACTTATTTTACCACAGTTACGTGGTAACGCCGGAAGCCATGACCTTTCATTATCCGTTGAGACGCTGAAAGCAATAGGCAGTTTGACAAAAGAAGGTTAGTTGTTGCAAGCCTATATTTTGTATAATTTTTGTGTTGATCTTTTACTTTCATTGGTCAACATAAAAACAATGTTGTCCCATTTTTAGGGAAAAAAATCAAGCTTCCTCGGTATAACAAGGTAAGCAAAACATAAGACAAGACTTTCTGATCTTGATGTATGGACGGTCAAAAGAATAAAAAATTCATATGTTTCTTGCAGTCTGCATATAATGGTCGAGGTGACAGAGCTGATCCTTCCACATGGCCAGAGGTGGAGGGGCCTCTAACGGTATGTGGTCATGATAGGTCAGATATGCAGTTTGTAATGGATTAAATTTACATCGCTTGAAAAACCATTTGATATCCACTGTCGTACATCGAAATAAATTACAACCAAAAAATAACATGCTATCCAATATTGTATTGAATTTGAAAAAATAAAAAATCAGATATGTAAAGCCAATAATTTTATAAAATGGGTTGTTTGCCACAAGGCTCAAAGTAAAACTGATTTTGTTGCATTGTCAGAATCACTATATTTACCTTTCTTGGCCAACAGGTGGTTTTGTTTGAGGGTTGGATGCTTGGTTTTAAGCCCCTTCCTCCTGAAGTCGTGAAAGCAGTCGATCTTCAGGTTGAGATCTTTTGTTGGCATTAGTATAGAATCTCTTTTGCAAATTTAAGATGTTATTAGTCGAACCAATTACTTGAATTTGCTCCTGAACTTAAAATTTCAGCTGGAGACAGTTAATAATAACTTAAAAGATTATCATGATTCATGGGACAAGTTCATAGACTCCTGGATAGTAATCAAGATTCAGGACCCTGGCTGTGTATATCATTGGCGATTGCAGGTTAGTCGAGCATGTATCCTCGTTTTTAAGGTTTTAGAAAATTTTCTAACTCGCAATACTTAAATGAACGCTATATCATGGTGGCATACACAGGCTGAAGTTGCCATGAGGGACGATGGAAAACCAGGGATGTCTGATGACGAGGTAGGGAAAAGATAGAAATATGTTTGTCACTTAACAATATAAACACATAACAGCTTAGATACTAACAAAGATGCAGGTTTATTTGTTCCTTCGTGAAATTTTTTCATCCACAGAATAAACAGAAACAACAAACCAAAATGAACCCGTTTTACCAGACGAACCTGTAAATCTATTTTTTCTAAGGAAATAAATAATTTATCTTCCCCGTCTTGTGATTACAGGTTCAGGATTTTGTTTCAAGATATTTGCCTGCATACAAAGCATACCACCCTATCCTTTACTCCGATGGACCGAATGGGGCAAATCCAGAGCATTTACTGGTTTTTGAAGTCGACGTGGGCAGGAATCCTGTTCTTACTCATTGACATCAGTACTTGTCAAGTTTAAGAACAGGGCCATTTCTTAAATTTAATTTAATGTATGTATCTGCTGAATGTAATAATTATTATAGCCTAATTTTCAATCTTTTAAAAGATCTGATGATTCAATAAAACCAGATACGTCGTCCAGATTTCTTATGCTGATAGTGAAGTGGAAATGAAAACAAGAAGAAAGCGAAATCCTTGCATTGATGATTAGAGTATTTCTTTTCGACTGGTAAACTGATATTATTTAGACTGTTCGATGATTACTTTTAAATCGAACATTAACAGTAATATTAAAAATAAAAACAGAATAAAAGTACGAGCAGCAATTACGATCCTTTTCATGTGTGGAGGAGGTTATATACTAGATTTTCAAAATGATAAAGAGCAAAAATATTGACTGAATGGCATTAAATATTTATTGCATATATTTATATATCAGTAAAATCCCGACCCTATTACAGGTATAACTCCTCAAATCAGCATAAGAAGGCCTTTCTGTACATGTAAAGAATGGCCAGGGAGGGTGACTTTATCTCAACTTGTGCTCGAAACCTCTGAAGAAGTTTTGGGGTCTGTAACCAAAACAAAAATATATGATGAGATTCGAAAATTCACATAAATATTGTGAACTAGTGCAGATTTTAAAACAAAATAAACAAGAATTTCTTTTCTGTATCAAAGAAAATATCATTTAAACAACTGCACTAGTTTAAAGTTTGGTACACCAAATGTCCAAATCTAGCTTCATTTTATCGATCGTATCTGGTGTTTGCTACACGACCAAAATGGTTGGGCTATTATTATTAATTTTTTAAAACACAATTCTGGTGGTGGGACTTTAAACTAACCACCTTCCTTCACGGTCTTTCTTTTCTTTTTCCCCCCTCAATGAGAGAGGCATGTCAAAGGGCTCTTGGCAAATGGGTTGTGACTTAAAGAAGCGAGTAACATGACAAATTCTCCCCAAAAAATATGATTTTTGAATAGTAATTCTTTAATTTTGAGCATATTATACACAAGTAGATACACACGAACGAGGCAAGATGTTTTACATACCTAATCCAGCGGCCTCTGAGCTTTTCACTAACCTCAGCTTCTTACATGATTCAACAAACATTCTAACCAAAATCCACAGAATAATAATATTTAGATCAACAGATTATTAATCTTAATTACCAAAAACTCAAAAAAGAAACAATTTTGGGAACTTACTTCCAAGGAACATCTCCAATCAACATCCAATCTCCATCTCTATCCTCATAAGTAGGCACATATTCTATCCCATTTTCAGTATCCATGATCCTCCTCTCATTCAAAACAGTGCCTAATCAAGAGTAAGGAAAATAGGAATCCAAAAATCAGTGTCCAAACTCCTAACTAAGAATTAGATCAACATAATCAAAAGCATATCCATGTTGGCCAGAGTAACAATTGGCTCCTCAAATGAAAAGATTCTACATATTCATGTAATTTTTTCTAAAAGTAAATTTTGCGGTTCATCCCACGGAATACATTTAGACAACAATTCCAATTATCAAATCCGGGATCCATCAATCCCGAAAAGCCCAATTTTTAGCCTGTTTCGAAGTCTGAGTACTAAACATGAATATTGGTCTTACTTGTTAAGCATGTAAACATGTCTTCCAATGCAGCCAATAGCTCCTGATAGCTAGCATAAACTTCAAGATCAACCTTTCTTAAATAAGGTGCCCCATCCACTGCCACCTTCACATACTTGCAATTTTTCATCACGCTCTTTCTATATGATCTCACCGGTGGCCATCCCACAACTTGAGATCTAAAATAATACCAAAGAAATGCAATCAGTTGGTATTTCATCTGATGTATTATTATTCTACATTATCAACCCAACTCTTGCACTCATCAATTGGACGTTGTGTAATAAAATATCAAAGCTTAGTCTTTTGCAAATAAAAGTAAGGTGGCTAACTCAATTCTTCCTCAAACAATCAACAACTATCAATTTGCCTATTGAATCATTAACTGCATGATTAACAATTAGCCACCTTGATTAATGAAAAATCATTCTCAATGAAAAATCATTCTTACATAACCCCGACCATCGATAACTTTCGTAGTGTCTAATATCCTTAGTAATATTTTACATTTTGGTACTTACTTAGCCGGAGGAAGTTTTGGCGAGACAACACCCTCGTCTTCAAAATTGGAACCAACATTCAAATCCACCGTCTCAGAAAACCCGCGCTTTTCGCCGGCCTTTGGCTCCTGAGCCGGTCTAGCTCCGGGCAATCCCAGGGTGAGATCCGTTTTCAATCCGCCGGAATATTCGGTTTCCGGCGAGTCTGCTACTCTTTCCAACGACATTTTCCCCTTCTCCTGCAAAATTGATGGGCTTTAGAAATTGATTCGGAGGAGGGATGGGTCAAGCGACTTTTTATATGAGCAGAAAGGAAAAGTAAACGATGTCGTTTGGAAGGACCATTTATCTTCGGACACGTGTAATTGAACAGCGGCTTCGATTTGTCTGTCTGAAGAGACAGCACGTGTCATTTCGAAGGTGCATTACGATAAATTTTACAATGTATAATATATTTTTATTTTGGAAAATAACAAAACAAATTTCAAATAAAATTATTTCTCTAACCAAATTATTTCTGAAATCAAAATCTTCCCAAAATATAAAAAGATAAATAACAATTTTACTAATAAATGAGTATTGATATTGAAACAAAATTCAATTTATCACAAAAGAAGCTCAAAAGTTTATATTTTTCAACAAGATCTACACAATTAATAGTAATAATGGCAGAATGATTCATCATATAAAATATATAATTATCATCTGTTAAACATCGACGACACAAAACTTGTATTAGATTCAGATCTAATCAATATTCATTTTGGTACGAAAAATTTGAACAATTTCATATCAAATTCATCATAAAAGTTATAATTCAAAATAAAAAAATTTAATAATTCATTGTATTGACCAGTTCATTTTCTTTTCTATAAATAAAGACATTGTGTGGAAGGGTATTGTTATTTTTAACATTGATCAATTATTATTTTTTTTAATAAAAAATAACATTTTCGGATACATTTTATTTTATAAATTTCCACGTGGAAATATCCCGTAGGTGTTGGTAAACCGTGTGATGAAGGCAAAGCAAGTGGGGGCATCATGTCGGATGTACAACTCCTAAAGCACTGCAACACACACCCATGTGAAGCTGTTGCTTTGTCGGGTCATTATTATTATTATTATTATTATTATTATTATTATTATGTTTTCTTTAGGACCATATGACACGTGGGTGTATGCAATTGGTGTTCACTCACTCTTAAAGTCTTATCAAACGTCATTCCAAGATTATCGGGTCAACATGCTTCCCCCTACCAATTTTTATATGAAAGAAAAATAAAAGTTACCTGTGGGATTAATCATGTTGCACAGCGACATAATCTTCTTTTTGTTACTAGAAACATCTACATGTTACAATATCATATTAGACATAGTTTGATACACATGATAGAATAAATATACGATACATAATATAAAGATAAGTTAAAAATAAATAAGATGTAGGATATTATATTTAATATTTGGTATGACTTTAATAAGAGTGATTAAATTTANAATTTCGAAATATCGCAAGTTTAGTAAATAGTATAGATTCATTTTAATAATAACTATTTAGTTTTAAATTTTAATAACAAAAATATATTTTTAAAATTATATAAATTATGTATGTCTTAACACAATATCAATAGCAATTTTTTTTCGAAGAAATATCTAAAATTAATTTAAATCCCAATGCTTGAGAAATGGGGGCACAAAAATGTCATTTCATAGAATTTATTATTTATCATGTAGATATCCCTGCACATTAGAGGGATGTCTTCTCCATAGTGAACCACCATTATCACGGACCCATCCAATTTTCATGGGCTATTAAAAAATGAACCAAACATTAGATGAAGGATGATAAGTTATTAATCATTTAGTTATCAAGTGTACCAAACTATGCCAAAATATATTATAATTGTGTTTGTAAGAGTTTATTTTAAAATTTTCTCAGTTTCGATGTATAATTTTCAAACATTTCATTTACTAAAAATTTAAATACTTAAAATAAACTCTCGGAAACATTACTTAAATATAATTTAGATTATAATATATTAAGCCACGCATTCTAAATTATGTTTAATGCTGCTGGTATTTTTTAATAAAAGATCCTTAAATGATATTCAGTACCATGAAAAGCAAGTTGTGCTTGATTCATCTCCCCACGCCTGCCTGAAACTAATTAATTAGTTTGACCATTGAACAGTGATCCACGGACGAACACATGAAATGAACGACTCGCATGACCTTTCACTTTGTCATATAATTTACAATAACATAGATCGTGCCACCTTTTTATGATCTCGAGAATGATTTTTAAACTCTGAATTTTTTTTTTAATTTTTAAATTGATAACTCATACTAATCTGAAATTAGTTATATGATTTGTTATAACATATATCACCAAGCTAATTGAAAATATAAATGATTCCCTGTATGGTTTAATTTCAAAACTAAATATAATGGAGAAGAGAGACATACAACTCTATGTTGTTTCAAATTAGGCAAAAACTTGTGTGAGACGGTCTCACGTGTCGTATTTTGTGAGACATATATCTTATTTGGGTCATCCATGAAAAAGTTTTTATGCTAAGAGTATTACTTTTTATTGTGAATATCGGTAGGGTTGACCCGTATCACAGACAAAGATTTGTGAGACCGTCTCACAAGAGACATACTCTTCAAATTAACATTCGAGAAAGAGTCGAATATCATGAGTTGCTACAACAAGCTCGAGTATTAAAACTTAATTTTTTTTAAAAGAGTCAATAAATTATTAAAAGAATTAAATGCTAAAGTATAATAATTATTGTTCGAATTAAAGGGAAAATGGAAAATTATCATGTAATGACATACATAACATTTTATTCTCGTATATAACATTATTCAGTTAATTAATTTGTATCTTTTCCTTTCTAATAAGACTCCCGGACTATACACAGTAATTAGAGGGTAATCGAATATAATTTTGGGAAAATTTAAATTTAAATTTCTTTTTAAAAAATTAAGATATATATAAACATTTTAACATTCAGAACATGATTATTTAAACGGAGAAAATAAATAAATTTTTTCAAATATCGTACGCTCACATAATTCAAAGAATGCCGACATAAAACATTATTATTGTACAACAAAATATAAATAATTTATAAATGTAATTATCTTGTTTCGTAGGTGTCCGGGCGTCTGGGGATAACGTGGTCCTAGGAAAAATAATTTCTACGTGTATTATAATGTCTGGATTGACTAAGAATTTTTCCTTTACGAATTTAATTATTAATGTCTAGAAATTCATGTTATGATAATGAAATTTTCAAGTTTGCCGGTGATCAATAATGTGTGTATAATAAACCAGTACTCAGCTTTTTTCACAATATCATTCATGAAGGATGCGTATAGTTAATCGTGATTATAGAACGATCATATATGTATATATATATATTCGAGTTTGGAAGCGATTATTGATATCTAGTCGTTTGTCTTGTGAGATGTGAGATGAGATAAGAATAATGTACGATATAAAAATGATAAATCAATATATTCTGATAACATAATAATTTATGGTCTTCCATAACTCATTCTAATCTCACATATTTTTACAGTCAAGTAAAAAATGAAATGATATAGATTTTGTCATACATAATTCATACAAGATATGTTTAGATAAAGAAATACATAAATGGTTAATCATATAACCTTTTCGTTAAGTGGTTTATTTATGTTCTTGTTGGGTATTAAAGGGTTTCTCATTAATGCCTACAAGTTAATTTCACTTTAAAAACCAACATTTTACGAAACCAACTTGACGTTTTATAAAAGATTGAAGAATATATAAATTTTTTTTTAAAAAAATAAAGAAATTTTTCTAACCCTATTGAGTTCCCCTTCCCTGAAAATCTTTAATGTACTCACGTTGTGACCATATTTGACACACACTTTTGGTCATACATGCAACCTTGTAATGCATCCACGTGACAGATAGAATTTTCAAGTTGGCTTCGTACCACCTTCACGTGAATAACAAATATAATTGTAGCCTTTATCTCAAACAAAATATCGCGTTGAATTTTCTACGCCTGGCATTCAAAAGAGTGGATTTAATATTTGGTCAGAAAGAGACGAGTTATCAACTAAATGAAGGGACTCCAACAGAATTTTGAGGTGTCAGAAAGCTTAACTTATATTAGATAAATCCTCATCTTCGTTCTATATTAAAAAAAAAACAGTAGCCCTCGAGACAAAGTGGTCACGATTGCCATGAAATGTGGACGAGTCTCAACTTTTATTGGCATGCAAATGCTTAAAATCCATTAGCCTTGGGCTGGCTAACAAGGTTATATGAACACAACAATTTTGATTAAGGGGAAAAATGATTTATTTCAGGATGATAAAGATAAAATATTATTGAAAAAATTGCCTGCTCCTAACAAAGAGTTGGTTTAGATAACAAGCAAAACATGATACTTAACCAGCAGATCGCATGCTAAGTTGGAATAACAGTAAAAATTAGGCTAACAAAAGCCTTGATATATTTCAAGAACAAATATACTTTTATTCATAACCCCCAACAAAATTCCACATCAAATAGAAATTTATACATGATATTAATAATCGGCCAGAATAATGAGAAAATACAACATGCTATTGACGTAGGCTGATCTATTGATTAGTGTAAAAAAATTCCTGAGGTGAGAGATCAGTTCCCGGAACTCTTTCTTTCATCAAAGATAACCTCTTTCTTTATAGATTCAGGCCAACCAAGTAACAGAGCAGAAAGGGAGATAATAAATGATGCGACCGCAAAACGTAACCACAAAAGGCTTACATGTTCGCAACATTTATGTACCAGAATCGGATGAAATTTGCTGTGGAGGAGGAAATGTGAAGCCCATATGGCAGTATTTTCTCCTTTCGTCTCATTACACTCCTAATCCTCAACTAGGATTCTTTGTTTGTTTGATCGTTGGAATGTGTAACTACTTCTTTCCAGATAAATCGCTGCAAGCAAATGTCAGAATGGTCTAGTGAATGGCAAGATTTTATAATGCCTGCAATTTCTCTAAGTTTCCATTCGATGGAACTGAGAAGGTATTAGGACCAGCAATTGAATTGTTTATGCCACCATTTTCAGGCGTTTTGTGGATTTGGTGGGAAGCTGAATTTCGGACAGCAAAGCTGTGGATGCCCTCGAAATACGTTGAGTATGGAAAATACTCTGCGCATCGAACCTTCCATCCTGCAAAAGTGTAAACCCCAACGCATAAAAAGAATCTTGTTCATTCGATACAAATGTACGATGATTTATGTTCTTTTAGTTGCTTCAAGTTGCTCAAATTTGTATGGCACAAGACATAACCAATATACTAAAAATCAAAAACACTTTTCTGTATGCACAGCGAGTGAAACATCAATGAAAATTTACAATGATTGCCATACCACTGAATTTCATAAGAATGTTAAGAAAATAAACGCATTAGGAAAAAGGAACTGAAAGAAAGGTAAACATAAACAAAAACTTTGTTCTCGATTTAGAGAGGCATTACCAACTTAAGCACAGAGAACTGGCCTAGTTTCAACCCAAAAGCAAGAGGAGGCAAGGGAGATCCACCTGTTCGTTTGTCTGAATAACTTTTTTTTTAAAAAAAAAAAAGTAAAAAGGATTTTGTGCCTATATTATACTCGAGTTTGTAATCATTACCACCCGTCAGAATAAATAGAAATTTTAATTTGTTTTTTGTCGCTTTGAACTGTGGCTCCTATTTTCTCTATCCACATTTGGAGCAAGTAGCCTAGCAGATTGTAGGATTGTGTCATCGATTACTGCCCCCCACAAAATACAGTGATTTTGCAAAAGCATTAATGAAAATGTTACATGAATTGGCGCTATACAATACCAGAAGATTGGAGTAAAATTCCGATTTTCAGTTTCAAAATAAAATTCATCAATATGTTTTTTAATCATTTAATTTTCATCCTAATGTTTTCACAACCACAATCAATTTAATCATGTGTTTTATTACCACGGCCCATATCATCCCTCAAACACAAAATCCAACTAATTTATTGCATTTCTTGGGAATGTTTAATGTTATGTAAACAATATAATTTATGTAATTTAAATCATATTCATTGTTATTTCTTGAAATTAATAAATGACAACATAAACAATAAAATAAAATAAAATTATTTCTAATACTAACTAGTCCGAAGATTACATATTCATTTTTAAATACAAGTATTTACCGATTACAGTGATAAAAAAATCACAAGATATAAGAAATTAAAAATTTAACAAGATATTCCTATTCAAAACGTTTTAAAAATTAATCTTTTGACTTAAAAAAATTTATTTGGTTTAAACCACCTTATAAATAAGTTATTCAAATAAATATTTTTAAAATATTTATAATTTCTTAATGAAGACAGAAATCTTTGATTGGACGTATAAAAGTATATACTTATATAGTTATATTTCAATCATTTTAAAAAAATTCAAACATCTATAACTATGTAATTTGTCATGTAAAATATTAAAAGTTAAGTTTCAAAATTCTCTAATAAATTAAGGGAAATTTATTCAGTTTATATTCTAGAAAATTTTAGCATGAAAAAGACGAGTTTATTTTAACGTTATAAAATACACAATGATGAAAATACACTATTCAAAAATACATAGATGACGAAACTTAGAGATTAAAAGTTGGGATTAAAATGAATTTTAACCCAAAAGAATATTGAATGTACAAGGGCTAGAAGCTAGACGCAGACACGCGATGCAATCAGTAATGCAATCCAACAATTACAGGACAGGGTGCCAGAAAATTTACAAATATCATAATCAGGATAAAGAAAATATAACTATCAAGGAAACGAAGGCTTACTTGATGCAGCATCATGGTCGTCTAAAATCCTCCTTAGGAACTCGTGGACTTCGATGCAGTCCTTGAGTCTCCAGTTTCTCACTGGCCCTAGAGCTCCGTTTCTGAAAAGTTAAAAGTAAGGCTATTCAAGATCAAGAATCAAGATGAGTATGAAGATGGAAAATTTAAATTTTTATCAAGTGACGTACGAAGAAACCAGGCTGTTAGATGATTCTTCTATCAGGTTAACAGCCTCGCTCTTCTTGCTTGGCTCCATAAGAATCATCATTTCTGCTACAGCAGTTCTGTGCCTCAAAGAATCTGGCAACAAGAATAAAAAAACCCCAGTTAAAATGCACCAAAATTGCAGCAACGAACACCTAAATAAAGCCAGTAAAAGACCTTTATGTGCCTGAAGGAAGAGGTTGTTTGCGTCAATGAGAGATTTTCCATGCAACTGGCTACAAAAGCAAAAGAAAGAAAGGCAACCTCAAATAACATGTGTAACCGGAAGTTAGTGCACAGATAACAGTCAGAAATTAGAAAGAACTCCCCAAATAAATGGAGGCCAAGTAAAAATAATAATAATAACAGTAGTAGTAATAATAATAATAATAAAATACCTAAATGACGGGCGTTCAGCCTCCAAAACGCACCATATGAGCTTTTCAGTATCAGTTACTGGTGCTGGGAGAGATCCCACTTTATGAAAGAACTTTATCTGCAAAATGCAAACTTTACCTCCAAGTTCAAACAAACAGCAGATAGTGCCATGAAAAACTACAACGAAAAGTGAAGTAAAGAATATGCAACATATACATATGTATGCATTATGTTGTGAGGAATAAACCATCAGCAACTGGAATACCAGGCAACGATGTGTCTCCGAGCTATCAGCATCTAATCGCAGCATATGTTTTAATGCCTGTGGAAACAAAGAGGTGATTTTCATTTCGTCCACAAATAAAAAAAAAACAAGAGAAAAAGGACAATCCTTTGATTGAAGCAGCCAAATGTGAGATTCCATGAAGGCTAAGAGATTACAAAAAAGTATCGTCCATCATGAGACAGAGCTTTTAAGAATAACTATTGTTGGTACAATGTGCACACAGAAAAATCATACACAAATCGATGGAACATCACTGATATAATTGACTCACTAGATGGAAGATCACTGCTATAATCGACTAACTATACTAAACCAACTAAAACTTTCAGCTGAGATCAAAATAGAAAAATGCAACAGAGGACAAAAACAAGCCTCTATAGGAGTTTCCTAGTGAATACTTCACCTGTAATGCAAGTAAGATTTTCTGCTTTCTCACATTAACTTCAAACGAGAGCAAGTGTGTTTCTAAGGAATCAGATGAGTGCTTCTGAAGTAGCTTCAAGTATTTTGTAGCTTCCATCAAAGGATCTTCAACCTACATGTATACGTGACTTAGTAAAATATTGCTACATTTCATTTTTGCCAATTGCATCTTCTTAATGTGTATTTATGAATAGAGAAGACAAAATAAGAAGATGAACTAGGCTAATTTATGAACTTGGCTGGAGAAGGGAGTGAAACTCATTAAATGGATTTTCAACCATATTATTACTCTTTCAACGTTTACATCTAAATATGGTGAGTACCTGCAATAGCTTCTCCCCGTGGGGATCCATATCAACTGGTTTCATATTACGTTTACCAGATTTTGAGACAGCAGTAACATTTGATTCTTGCTTGACTTCTGCTTCCTGCACATATGCAAGCAATGATGGACAAACTGTTTCAATTACTTTCTTTCACATAAGCAAGTCTGCAAAGTTAATTACTTTCTTAGCTCTTGCTTCAGCTTTTCTCTGCTTTTGCCTCAATTTCTTTTTCTGTGAAGCAGGCAACCTTGACATCTCTTCATCTTCTTCTGCAGATGACTTCGAAGGAGAATCATGTAGCCTTAAATAGCATCTGCATATCAATTTAAACGTCAAAAATGATGAAGGATCTGAAAGGGAGATACTAAAAAATTTTACTCTGTTACAGGGCTTGCAGGAGATATAAGCAATACTTCAGCTCATGGTGGTCCCAATTTATAATGAACAACATTGAGCAGAAAATAAGTGCCAAAAAAATTTCTTCATTTCAGAAGAGAAATAGAGAGCACATACTTGATGGCTCCAGCAGCAGCTTTCCGAAAATAGGAATGCGAATGAAGACGGTCCTGAAATTTCAGCATTTCTACATAGGTTCGAAGAGTCATTTTTCTTAAGCAATACGAATGGAAGTCAAATTGGTCCTCAATAATGTCTGCATAATGCTTTTCCACAGCCAAGAATTTCTTCAAAGCTCGTCCAAGGTCGCTTTGGCGTAGATAGCTTTCTCCAGCCGCTAATTCATACCTTAAAATCGAAGAAAGAATAATAGCCCTAGGTACAAGTTTCTTGAGTTGGAAGCATCAGTTAATTTACAAACTAGTGAAAATATGCCCACCACATGCACTGCATGTCATGAAGGTTATTGTGCTGTTCTCCGTCTTTTGTGAACAAAACAGCCGTCTTTTCTGCCAATACTACCTAGAACAGAATGTTAAGATAAGGGCATGACCAAAGAAAAATTGCAAATAGTAACAAGTTATGGCCTTGGTAGGTCTAAAGGAGAGGAAAAATTTAACAAAACTCAACCTGATCAGCCTGCAGCATACGCTTAACGCATTTACTATTGACATAACGATCAGCAAGATCCATACATCTAGCCTCATCAGCCAAAGCAGCAGCTGCTGCCAGGTCACCTGAGTGTTTTAATATGTGGCTCTGAAACAAGAAGGAATCACATAGATACAGTAATATTATACAACCGAACCACTGTCACAAATATATTTATAGGTCTATATCTAAGGGTAACTGGGATATGCCGAGGAGCACATATATGTATACCAGCTAATGGATGTGTGCATGCAATAGACATACAGAATCCAACTATGATATTCATAAAGAATCAAATCAAGTGCACACAAAAATTGACCAGAAAACGCACAACAACAGTTACAAGTTACAAGTGTAAGAGCAAAGACTAAAAGGGATGAAATTAGCACAGTCGGAGCAACCAAGAATCATGTTCTTCAATTTCTGCAGAGTTTGGCCCGAAGAACTATATATATATATCGGGAACATTTGTTTGCAAAGATTAAGGTCCTGGCTTCAAAGCACACCATGTGCAAGGGTAAACAAAATAAAGAACAGATTTACAATAACCCTTTTAGCATCTATAAGAGAAAAGTTGTGGTTTAAAGCCAATTGGGTTCAAAATGTGTCTCAATGTCGACACAGGCATCATCATGGCACTGGCAATAATCTCATTATTCTAGCAAGCTTCTTATGTCCAGATATAAGAGTCCAATTACAGGAATCTTACTTTAATACAGCTTCAGGATCTCTACTTCGATAATTCGGTATATCTAGAAAAAAAGGCAGAAACATTACTTCAGTTGTCTGTTTGATGTGAGACTTGAAGTTCCATACATCCCTCAACACCCATGAACTCAGACTCCGGTGAATAATTACACACACGAGAGTAAAATAAAATTAGAAACAGGAAGAGTGATGGAGATTTCACCAAGTCTGGTAGATAACTCTTACTTCAAAGGAAATATAATGACTGTATCAAGAAAAATTGCACGAGACATAATACTCTGAAAACAAAATCTGGATAGTACAAAATGTATGAAAAGATACACATCAACTCAAATGCAAATATGTAAATAAGTCGGGGAACTGATTCTTCAAAGTGATCCACCAAATATAATTTTAACAAGGAAACAAAAAGTTCAAGGAGGTTGCCATAAAAAACCAACATCATAGAACAATAAATTAAACAGTTTCAGAATCAAGATATCTCAGAACATGTGATTACCTTCACTGAGTATAAATCAATAACAGTTGGAGTGTGTTCTATGGCCTCATCAATTTTTCTGAGAGCAATTTCATACTGACCAAGTCGATCGTAATGCTGGATAAAGAAAGTATCTTAGCATAACAAAGAAATCTTCTTTAACAAACCCCAGGAAGAAACGACACAAGAAATGGAAGGAAAAAAACCTGAGCCAAATAAAACAAGATCCACATAAGAGTCGATGGAGGCTCCTTGTCCGCCCTGAACACAAGGCAGATGCAGAATTATTTTAGATGAAAGATGAAGAAAGAATCCAAATTCTTCTCAAACATAACATCCAGTCCACTCCATTCAATTTAGATGAACAATAAAATCAGTAATTATATTCAAGAAATGTGCATTCCATATCTGTATGCAGTAGCCCATAGTCGTTTTAACTAATCAAAAAACAAGTGTTATGCTGGAGTTTGAGAACCAACAAAAACAAGTAGGTTGTAGTCTTTAAAGAAGACAAATCACAAAAGCAGGTAAAGGTACCTCCCTGGATATCCACCACTAGTTCTGATAGAGTGCTCTAACTCAAGAATTAACTGCTCTAAAGTATCTGCCTGCACAATAGTATGGTAGGTCTTTAAACACTATCGACTATTTCCAATCCTTCAAACTTGCAACCATCATTCTATAAAAGAATCAAACTAACCTTTCCAGAGTGATCATAGAGAGGAGAAAGATCGGAAAAGAGAGAAGGAACACCCTATATATGCCATCAATAGACGAAAAATATCTCAGAGACTTGTCAGCTAGCCATTTTTAATGAATAATTGAGGGCAGTACCTTGGTCAGGAAAGGTCTGATATAATTTCCAGCTGCCACACGGAATTTTTCAGCACTTAGAAAATCAAGCGGAATCCTCTGTCGATGGATATTCAATAAAAACAAAATTATTAAAGCAGAATCCGAAAAAGTTATGAAGACAGGCTTTACTGAGATTCTGGCCTTCCTTTCTCCGAGGGCAATAATTATAGATTTGGAAACTAACATGAAAAATACAGAACCATACACTGATTATTTACATGATTCGAATTAAACAAATCTGGAAAGCGAAGCATGAGATAATATTGCACATTGGCAGATATGAAGAAAGAAATTGAATGCAATTTCTATATTAGGGACTATAAGAACGTGCTTGTGAATATTTGGGGGACATGAAATTATGGAAGAAGATAGAAAAATCTGCTACCTTGACAGCAGATGACCTACTGTATTGCTTGCTGAGTGATTCATACAAGGTCTCCAAGCGATCAATGTCATCGGAAGAATACTGTCCATTTTTTGAATATAATTGCATACACCTCTGGAGGCCTTTGTAGTACCTAAGTATATAAAATATAAAATCTACTTGTTCAAGTGAATCACAGTATGAGAATTATGCGGAAAATGATGAAACTTAGTAAATAGCAGTATCAGAAAATGGGGGAAATGATGAAACTAGGTAACTTTTTAAAGCACATATGGTAACAAAAACTGATTGGTGTGATGTGTCTGATAAACAAAGTTTACTTTAGGTACCTGTAATTATCAGGATTCATCGAAAGAAGTATCCTGTAAGTTTTTTCTGCTTCATCAAAGTGGCCAAGCTTTTCAAGCAGAGAAACTTCCTGCTCCTTGCACGACAATTTATCAATCTACAGCACAAAATCACAAGAGGTGAGAAGTTTAACATGAAATTAGAAAATCAGTGCACTAAATCAACTACTATAACTAACAATTTTGGATTCTTTGTTGAGCAACTCCTCGAGAGCCCTCTGAATCAATCCGCATTCTTCCAGTATAGATATCTGAAAATAAATATATGATTCATTGTAAAAACTAAAAAAGCATGCAAGGTAACAATCATTTCCAATGAATCATCCTCAATATGCATACTATTAACATACAGGCTATTGCAAAGCAATGTAATAAAAAAGGAAGAACCACATCAATCAAAGCAACAGATCATCAAATTTCTATTTTCAGAAATTCCAAGAACGTACACTAGAAGGAATTCAGTAAATCATCCATAGGTAGCTCCAGAACCAGATTATCTTTAGAATAATGATGTTCCGATAACGAGTACAAATACCAATAAGAGAGAAATTTCTGCCAAATTATTTTAAAATTTTAAACTGTTCTGCTTGTGTAGAGCAGTTGTCTATGCCAATATGTGATATTGATGTTGAGACAAAGGAAAATGGAAAGATTTGATGCTAATAACACACAGAGCAATGAAGAGATTAAATTTCAAGCACATATGCCAATGAAACAAAAGGAAACAAAAAAAATAAACCATGTAAAGAAGAATGTTTTCAGGATTTATGGAACTCAAAATTTCACAATCAGTAGTAGAAATTGCATTTGTATGTAATCCAATGATATTATCTCTGAAGCATAACAAAGTCACGGCTAACAACAATACATGCTACAAATTCTTTAACCAATAAGATGTAATAAAAGGCAGAAGACACTTCAGACAATTATAAGAATAACTAGGAGCCAAACTCTTAGCTAGGGTCCTAGATCAACCAACTCTGGTACCTTGTATAAAAGCATTTCACCGTGCTCACTACGTTCATTATGAGGAGGGTAGTCGTCCTCAAGAGTCCCTTCATACGCTTCAAGAATATCAACTGCCTTTGATCCACTAGTATATCAAAGATAAGTGCAGATTATGAATCTAAGAATCCAAACTCCATAAACTAGTCTTTCAACCAAGTTTTAATCAATCAGTAGTTCTTATCAAAATTAGATAATATAAACGAACATGAATTAATGATGACTAAACATCATATTCAAACCATCACCACAAAAATGACGGCACATTTTATCTCTGTCATTGACTAGTGAATTCTAATCATCAATCATGCATAAAATAGTTTCAAAGAGCATTCATCGTGCAACATAAATTTCCCTTTTCGAACAAAGTTAATATATCAGAGCTATAATTTATTAACGTTTACTCTCATTTTTATTAATGCTGATTTTTTGGATCGGTCCAATTAAATCCATAGAGTCTACTGATTTCACCATATCTACCTTTTATTTCAGGCTGGGGGAATGAAAAATGATCTGTAGATTTAACAGTGTTACACGAAGAAAGCTAAAAAATCCCTCTCTTACGCATTCCAAAAAAATTACAGTAACAGAAGAGAAACAAAATACTAAAACGTACTTGAAGTTCAGGTGATGAGCAACAGCAAATCCTATCCAATTCATTCGATGGTTTGGCTTCAGAGTGAGCAGTTGTTGTCTCGTCTCAACAAAACCTGACAAGTCACGCATTTGAGCCTGTAAAACAAATATGGAACCATAGACATTACTATTTGTCTGCTGTAATATAAATTGATAATTTGACAATGAAAACAGAAAGGTGATGATATATTCTTTTTTTAGTTTGCAAGATAAACAGAAGCAAAGACATCTCAAATTTTCCCCATGTTCCTTGAGAGTTTATCTATCTGGAAAGAGTTTTGGGAATTACATGATGAAGCACTAGTACAGATAGGTTGAGTAAATGAAGTTGTCTGGACAGCAAGAACGACTGAATAATGGATAGAAAATAGAGGATACAATGTAAAATTTTCCAATGGAATTAATTAAAAAAATAGTTAACTGCATCTAGATGGTGCCTTTAGCCACCCTGAACAACCAAAATCTATGGTTCTTAGAGACTACATACAAACAATAAGGTAAGGAGTGTCAATATTTAGTTAAGTCCTTTGTAGGAATACATCAAAGTCATGTGAGTCCATCTCTTTGTCCTTGACAAAGGCCCTCCCATATTTAAAATATTACAGGACATTCTGTGCATTACCCAACATGACCCAGCTCAATGCAATGTCGTGTAGCACAAGAAGAACTTAGTGCACATTATCTCCTCAGATCGAGTAAAGTTGCTGACAGCTGATACCTATATTTAGGTAACTAATAATTATCTAAGTTGTTTGCATTCCTGCTTCAATTATAAATTTCAATTATTAACATTTTTATATCAACCAGCTAAAGTTACATTTTATAAGAATTGTACGCATTAAGCGAGAGAGAGGAAATAAAAACTACAATCTGAAAACTAATTATATGACAATATATTATTAAAAATATATACCTCATGAGCAAAGCAAAGTAAACAAGACTTTTATTGTTAAAAGTAAAATATTTCTCGATAGCATGGATGATACTATGCACCTGTAAAAGAGAAAGATCCCGAAGTATTTCAATATTATCTGGATCAATTTTAAGCGCATTGCGATAACACTTAATTGCCTCCTTGTATTCTCTGTCTGACCGATACAAAAGCCCATAAACATGCCAGCAAACATGACTCTTGAGGTCATTCTGCACAAACGAGAGAAGACTTTGAATTGATGTCAGCCTATAGCTGAGGGCATAAGATAAAGCAAAAGTCAATTCAACCTAAACCACGAAAAAGATTGAGATCAACCTTCAATCCAAGTCTAACAAGTTCATAAGCTTCTGACTTGCGATCCATGCAATTCAAAGTCAATCCTTTCATAGACAGAGTCTCTGTAGCCAAAAAAACCAAGAACGAAACATGAAAGAAAATAAATAAATAGCAAGAGTGGGAAAATTCATCATGGCCATGTAAGAATGGGCATCTGCTTGATCACATGAGATGAAGCAAATTATCTTTCCAATACTTATTCTATTTCGCTTCACAAGGCCAAGTGTTTAGCATTATGTGGATTGTCAATGAGAAAACTGCAGGTGGTGACAGGAGCCATGAAAAAAATATCCCACCCTTGGATTACTCAAATCCAAAAGGTCATTCTTAAATTTTCCAAATTGTCGATGAAGTATTAGGCCAACCAGAAATGGTTTGCCATGCTACTTCCCCAAAAATATAGAATAGTTGACGGTGAAACCAGAAATATATCAAAGAAGAAAATTGATTTGAAATACAAGAGAGGGCATGGAACCTGAAGGAGACAATTTACATCTCAATCATGATTCTACCAAAAATCTTCAGAATACTTTCTCACTAAATTCATCAAACAAGATAGTTCCAGGCTAAGAACGTCCAAAATCTTAATTCCAGGGTATGAAACAAATGAAGATACAACAAATCTTCCTAGCGGTCCAATTACTTAAATAAATAAAAACAGATTTGATTATTGCTATTAACCACGAAATAATCAACTTTCCTAAATAGTACCAGATAAATTTCCTCATACCTCCATGATCAGGGAACTTCTTTAGAATTGCATCAGCGGCCTTTAAACCCTTTTTATACTGCTTTGTCTCATACGATTTCTGTATCATGTTACAATCAAGTTTGAAATCGTAAAATTAAAGGTATTGAATAGAGCATCAGCCTTTGCGAAAGATACTATTAGCCATTCAATAATGTTGATTTGATAGCACATAGTCAAAAATCAAGTGATATTGATGCATATGATAGCTATTAGCAAATTCATTCCACCAAAAGATCATGTTTCACAAACACAACATCTGGATGCAACTTTACTTAGCACTCAAATGCAAAAATTCTATATGAAGTGGAGAAGTTTGTGACAATAATTGATATCATATTATTCTTCAGTATAGTAGCAAAGGAGCAACACAGTCTACAAATACTACTCGTGATTTCACATCCCATCTTAGACTTCATCATGCTCAGGAATTCTATCTCCTATATATTTAAGTATCACTGATATTCTCTCTCCAGGAAATTGTACTAACATAGATTTGCTGAAAGTTGAAAGCTCTCATCACAAACAGCCAGAAATCTATAATAAAAACACAATCCTTCCTGTATTCCAATTTCAAAGTATGCAGCATAAGAAAGCGATACAAGCACATTTCTCGATTTCTGTTCACAGCCAAAACAATTAAAACCAACAACACACATAGCATGCTCCACAAAATCAAATTAAAAAATCGTTTTTCACAGGGAGAAAAAAGAATGCATTTTCACACCTAAAAGAAGAAGAAAAAAACCGACTTTCTAACTTCGGAGGCAAAAACATTTTCTCAAATCGGAACAATTAAAATGTAAATTCAAATACAATCAAACATGAACGAATTATTCTAAAAATAATAGCTACATTATAAAATCACACCAAAAGTCTGAGGAACCAAAAAGCACTTGTTACACACCAAAACTAGAAATTTAAAAATAAGAAGAAGAAGAAGAAAAACTAAAATATTTAAGAATTAAAACACACGGCCTATGAACTCCAGTTTTGGTAATGATAGTTTTATCATTTTAGTTGGTTTTAAGTCCGAACCTTATAACAGCAGTTTCTTTTAAAATTTCTATTAGTTGATGATTAATCCTGGGGCACTACAGCTTGTGAAAAGTGTTCTTAATATTAAATAAAAGACTATCTTCCAGGGTGGATCTTTCGACACTGGTAGCATCAACTCAAAACGGAAGAATGCACAGTCCTACTATCAAAATTTAACAATAAAATCAACAATAACAGACTCAAAACCCTAGGTTTCTACGAATTACATCATTTCGAATTTAATTACGAAAATTCACCGAGGCTTACTGATTGAAAAAAAAAACAAGAATGAAGAAAAACATACAACAATGAGTTTGAAGAGGTTGGCCTCTTTTGGGGGAAGCGAGGCGCCCATCGCAGCAACACCGAATGCTGACCGTGGAGGAAGCGAATTACAGAATAGGGATATAGTGTATCAGAAGTCCAACCGCAAGAAACAAATACAAGGAAATGGGTTTCCCGAGCTGCCATACCACGCAGGATAAAGAGGACTGATCAAGGGTAAGTTAGTCAATTCTTGTTCCACCAGGCCCCATATATAATATTTCGCAACCTGTAGTGCGACATAGTAGCAGTCGTCTTAATAATATTTAAACACGTCTGCATGGAAAATTTTGATTCGGTGAAAATTTTGTTAAATGAATTTGAGATACATCATAGTTATTTATAATTATTAAAATTAAAGTTATATAATATATGATCGTTCAATTAATTGAAAAAATTTAAATGAATTATTTGAAATCCGTCGTCTCAAGCCTATCAAATATTTTCAGGAAATATAATTTGTACCTGTCATTAAAGTAGATATGTAAAGATTAATTGATTTTTAGTTTCATCAAAAAGATAAAATAGTATATTTATTATAATTTTTTTGGTTATCTTGGACGCTATTTTTAGACATTATATAAACGTACATCTAAAGATATGATAAACTGAAACATAAAGAAAATATAATTATTTTGTATCTGTAATTATTGTAAAAATTGAATCAAACGAGAATGATACATGGACATTGAATATAATCATTTATTATTTTTGTTGTTTGTGGTATTCAAATTTGAGATGAGAAGCAAGAAGAAAACAAAAATAATGGCTTGTAGAGGCAAGTGTTGAACACTTTCTCCTTAAAAAGAATTTGCCCCTCACAATGTGCTAGAGGTTGATGGAAATCTTCTCCCAAGATACAACTACAACTCTTGAATAATGAGCACTCAAATATCCAAGTTCTATCACAAAGAAATGAATAAACTCTATCTTTTTGAAGAAAGAAGAAGAAGAAGATGCAAAAAGATGTTATGTGTATTTGATTTTCAAAATATCAAGCATTTAATGTTATTCATATGAAAAGACATTATCTTTCATTCATAGTAGTGTCCCTTGGCCATTGTAACTGACCACAATCATCAAACAATGCCAAGGAAATGAAAAAATACCAGAAAATTCGAAGGGACACGAAAACAGCCCGAAGCCTGCTCGCGCCCGCACGCTGCCGAGCGCTCTCAGCAGCTCTCGGCAGCGCCTGCCACAGGCGCGTGCACCTGTGCGCGGATCTGCGCGCAGGTGCACGTCTGCTTCTGGCAGGCGCGCGCACCTGCGCGCAGGTGCGCGCCTGGCAGTAGCATGCGCGCACACCTGCGCGCCTTCTACTGTTCAAGTTCAAATTTTTTTTTTCGTTTCCGTCCCTTACATGTTCCGACTACTCGTTTGAAGTTCTTTCTACATTCGATGAACTTGTTTCGAGTTTAATTCAGAACCACCGAACTTAATATTCGTTCATTAAGCTTCGTTCTTCATTTCAAATTTTTTCCAATCAAACACATTGATTAATTTACTTAATTTTCATTCATTAAGCATCAAAATTTTCGAACTTAATGATAAATTATAATGTAAGTCATTGCAAAGCAAATCGTTATGAAAACTACATGCATATTTGTTCTAAAATAGTTACTATACGAATTATTTAGATGAAAAACTTGTTAAATATTTAATAAAATCACTTTATACTCGACTTCATGGTTTTACTTTAATCCATCAATTTTTAATGTTGACCGTACGTAATCAAAATGAACCATCAAAATTATAATAAAACCGAGTCTTAATAAAACTCAAAATAGAGTACAATCAATAGCATGGTATTTTCTATTAATTTTCTTTTTATGGCATAAAATCTAACTCTAGCTTAAAACCATGCATATTTTGATCTCCCTCAATCTTTCACCACTGCATCCACGTTCATGGGTGGCATCGGAGGAATTGGCGGCAGCGCTCTCGCTAGAACCGGAGGTAAAATCTCCCTACACTTAGTGAGACATTTTATTTCACAAAAAATTTTAAGGAATCCATGACATCGTGAGATACAACCATTCAAACACTGAAAATATTGAATATAGAGATCACCAAGATCATTAGCTTTTTGATCTGCATTCGTAGAGAATGTCATAAGTGCAACTGCCAGAACCAGAATCACTCCCATCCTGTAACCCTTCATCTTTGAGTTTATTGGGATTTAATTTCTTTTCGCTTTATGGGTTATTCTTAATGGTGTGCAGTGTGCATGTATTTATAGTTGTACGTTGTCTTGATTATCGAGATATGTTTGTTGGTAAGTTTTTAAAATATCTTGTATGTATAATATGTCATCTGCACAAAATGGGGCTTTGAATTTCACTAATGTTATATGAATTTTCGTTATTAGTGGAGGGTAGGTTTGCAAAATTTTGACCAATATTGAAGAGATCGATCGATGTCAGTATATTAATACAACATTATAGATTGCAAGTTTATTGTCCAAAAAAAAAATTATATAGAATGAGAAATATGAACATTTGAAATTAATTATCCACGATCAAATTAGATGTTATACCCGATTAGAACTGTCAATACAGACCGGCTATGAATTTGGCCTTGGCCGGTCGGAAAACCTCAACTCCACCCACATCAAGTTGATGGTTAACTGGGCTAACTCATCATTTTTTTTAAATAAAAAAAATCAATCTAAATATTTTTTTTAAAAAATCACATATTTGATGAAAGTTACTATTCACTTGACTAAAAATATTGAGCATATATATTCTTGAGCTACCAAATAATATATTTATAAGATACCAACACGGAAAATTTTACATTATTTTGGAATCGGATAATCTAATAATTTAATTTATTATTTTTGAATAATTGTAGTTTAATTTAAGAAATGCTATCCCATTATATATACATAATACACTCTTCCAACTTTCACACAACCATAAATAATTAAAATAAAGAAAGATCAATAACGTTTGTTGATTAACACAACTAGGTCTTATGATTATTTTTCCCCAGACAAAGTGAAATAGATCGGTCAAAAACCCGACTGATTCTCGTTTATTAGAACAACTTATGTTTCATTTCCACTCAGGTTCAGGTCATATACAACAAATTTGTGGGGTAAAATTTAAGTACATCCATGACCTTTCATACTAATATAATGTCAACACTTGTCCCTTTCTTGAATTGAAAATCCAACCTTAAAAGAGGGCGTATTAGTACTTTTGGCTCATAGATAATTAAAAGAAGTTAAATAAATTAAAATGAATCATTTTGATCCCTAAATAAATGAATAATTTTACCCATTAAAATCACACTTCTTCTCACATCAAAGAGAAAGAAAAGAGAACAAAAAATCCATACCTTTTGGTGTTTTATTTACAATATGAGGTTGTGGCCCCCCTTTTTCTTTTTGTTGTTTATTATTATTAGCTATGTTGGCGGATTTTCATCGTTTTTTTTTAGGAATAAGACATCATATTATCATCCCATAAAGTTATCTTTACAAAAGGCTAAAAAACAAAGGGCACAATTTTTTTACACAATCTAGTGTTCTTCGATACGATAAACCAAAAGATGGTGAAACCTGAGCTGCACAATTAGTCGATCGTCTACAATATTTTACGACAAATGATAAGCATGACTACAATACCGATGGATGATATTAATAATAAGAACTTCAGAAAAAGGGATGGATGAATGAGATATTGATTCGACGTCATTCAGAGCATCCATTTCGACAATAATATTAGAGCAACAATACAGAGAAGTCAGCTCAAGTCCCTCTTGGATTGCCGATAATTCCGCTAGGTGGACTGAAAAAGCCATAAGCTAGCACAATTCCCTGATTGTCCCACACAAGAATTCCCACGCGGAAGTGGTGTAACTCACCAATGCCCGCAGCATCCACATTGATCTTCATTGTCTCTATAGTAGGGGCTATCCATCTGTGATATTGAGTTTGAAAGGGATGGGCTGCAACGTTTCGAATTTCGACATAGTAAAAATTGAAATGAAAAAAAAAAATTATACAAAAGGATCATTTGGAGAATGGCATTTCTCCATTGCTACAATGATTCTCCAAATTAGAGATGCCATTTGAAGTACGGTGGGGTGAAGGCGGTCATGGAGAGTGAAATAAAACGTCAAAATAATATATTTTTTTTGGTCCAAAAATAGATTAAAAAGAATAAATGTTGAATTATACCATGAAAAACACAACCCGCTACTTTTAACTTTTTAATGTTTCGATCAATCCCAAACTGACTACTCTACTGCAGACCTACTTCAATACACCTATATATTATATCACTTGAAATTCAGTAATAATGTCATATAACTGCGTATAAGTATGTGGACTTCAAATGGATCAACATAGTTGATATTCACTAGGTTTTATATTCTTTTTCCAAACAAACTGTTATTCTCTGTAAATTCGGTAAAAAAAAAACGAGAGATATCTTGATGTTATGGAAAGAAGCTCGATTAGAATTCCAAATTCCATGTTTTGTTTTGTTTTGTTTTTGTTTTTTGACGAATCTAATTAATTAAATCAAATTCGATATTGATTTGGATGCGATTCCAAAAGGTTAAACGAAATCATGTGCGAAAACATTTCAAAATTTGTGGCGTTACCCCACGACATATTAATTAAAATATAGTTGAGAAAAATTGCAAGAAACACTGATTGGAAGCATCACTCAGCATAAAACATGAAGAAAATACACAAGTTATTCATGACATGGTCACATATTTCCTCCTGAGAGATCAAACCCTTTGTCCCATCCTCGGCGATGGCGGCGGAGGTGGCGGATTACAATTCTGGATGCAAAACTCATAACAAGGAGTTCCAGGACGCCTTCCTTTCTTGGTGCAGATCTTGTGTATACACCTATCCAAGCAACTGTCATCAACATTCATGAGATCTGCGTTTGCCACACAAAAAAAGAGCACCATTACCATCACAACACACACAAGCCCCAAGTACCCTCTTCCCTTCATCGTGTTCTTTTAACTTAAATAAATTGTATATATATGGATATCCTCTTCTATATATATTTGCCACAGCCAGTACAACAAAGTAGGGGGTGGTATTTATAGTTGTTGCAAATTTGAATTCTTGGAATATTCAATGCATAGATTTATGATATCTTCAAAGTAATTTGAAATATTGCGCCTTTTAATTTAAATCCATTCGTGTTGTGTTATATAGATTATGCGATTCACACAAGATTTACGTGTTCTTAGTTAGAATCACGAGCTTATTACCAAATGATAATGGATTCTATGAATTATATTCATGCAATTTTGTGAAACTGGATGATTTTATTTTATTATAGCAAACTTTTATGTTGCGTGTAGATGGACGAAGGGAATTGGAGATAGAGATTTCAAATCCATAATAACAAAT
>NC_133311.1:21671241-21673431 GCF_012295235.1 Primulina huaijiensis | reverse complement strand
TTTCAACAAGTTAAACAAAAGCATGAGCGAAACTTTTGAAATATTGTGGCATTGCCCAACGACATTAATCGAAAAATTGTTTTAGCGATCACAAGAAATATGAGTAGTCAGTTCTCCAATGAGTTGCGAAACAAGAAACACACATTGAACAAACAAATGTTATTCACTATTCAATATACCATCATTTTATTCGATTTATTTTTAATCCATCACTTGAATAAAACACGAAGAAAGGTCACAATTTTCCTCCCGAGAGATCAAACCCTTTTCCCTTCTTCGGTGCCGGTGCCGGTGCTGTTGCACACATTCTGTGGCACTCACGAGGACAACGAGATCCAGGAACGGTTCCATCACCGTTGCACATGCGCATACACCTGGTAAAGCAATCAACAGGAACATGGTGATCTGCATTTGCCACACAAATGAACAGAACCATCACCATCACAACACACACAAGTAGGCCCAACCCTCTTCCCTTCATCATCTTTTGTTTGGCTTTGAGAAAAATTATATTTAGATGTTCTCTTTTATGTGCCAGTTTGTGTATCAAAGTAAGGGGTACGTCGTATTTATAGTTGATGGAAACTTGAATTCTTGGAATATTCAATGCATAGATTTAATATATTTTGCCTTTTTAACTTTATTTTAAACTCATTGGAATTGTGTATAGATTATGTAATTCACTCAAGATTTATGCCTTCTTTATCAGCTTCATTGGTTTTTACTCAAAGATTACGGATACACTAAATTATTTTGACAAAGAGGGATACTTTTGGAGGAATTGTGCAAACACACACACTAATGAGAAATTGATGTGGGATCAAACGTTTGCCGCATTACCAAATTAAAAGTTTTAACTAATGATAATGGTGTAATTACTCCAGTATTTTAAACAGTACAATAGTCCAAACGACATGTGTAGATTGCTCTATTAACATTAATAATTATTACACCGAACAACCGAAAAACTAAATTTTAAAGAAATTATACATAAAATTTATTGTTGATGGAAAATGGTAACAATTATTACCTCACGACATTTTAATACATGTCGAGTACTTAAACTACCGTCTCATCATATCACAAAACGGAAAATTTTTAGCCTAGAAATAAATTAAAATTTAAAAGTAAGGTGGATGTAATGAAGTCTAAGACCGAGGACTAGCAGAGACTGCAACTTGCAACTATCACATTAAAATATAAAATTTTAAATTCCACATAACTATATATATTATTATTAAATTTGAGGAGCTCAGAGTAACAAATTTTGGTACAATTGTATTTTTTTAATAAATCAAACATACAATTTTTTCTCGATACAAAATATTTTACACAAAAATTCCTGTGAGACAGTCTCACGGGTCAATTTTGTGAAACAACTATTCTATATGGGTTATCCACGAAAAAATATTACTTTTTATATCAAATATATTAATTTTTATTGTAAATATTCGTCGCACGAATAAAGATCCATGAGACCGTTTTATGAAAGACCTACTCAATATTCTATTTTTGTTTGATAAAATATATATACTATATATCTATAGTTNCTCTATTAACATTAATAATTATTACACCGAACAACCGAAAAACTAAATTTTAAAGAAATTATACATAAAATTTATTGTTGATGGAAAATGGTAACAATTATTACCTCACGACATTTTAATACATGTCGAGTACTTAAACTACCGTCTCATCATATCACAAAACGGAAAATTTTTAGCCTAGAAATAAATTAAAATTTAAAAGTAAGGTGGATGTAATGAAGTCTAAGACCGAGGACTAGCAGAGACTGCAACTTGCAACTATCACATTAAAATATAAAATTTTAAATTCCACATAACTATATATATTATTATTAAATTTGAGGAGCTCAGAGTAACAAATTTTGGTACAATTGTATTTTTTTAATAAATCAAACATACAATTTTTTCTCGATACAAAATATTTTACACAAAAATTCCTGTGAGACAGTCTCACGGGTCAATTTTGTGAAACAACTATTCTATATGGGTTATCCACGAAAAAATATTACTTTTTATATCAAATATATTAATTTTTATTGTAAATATTCGTCGCACGAATAAAGATCCATGAGACCGTTTTATGAAAGACCTACTCAATATTCTATTTTTGTTTGATAAAATATATATACTATATATCTATAGTTATAGTTAAACATATATA